>NC_037686.1:14015962-14304634 GCF_003255815.1 Theropithecus gelada | reverse complement strand
AAAAAAAAAAAAAAAAAAAAAAAGAAAAATAAGCTAGGCATGGTGGCATGAACCTGTGTCTCAACTACTCTGGAGGCTGAGATGGGAATACATCACTTGAATCCAGGAGTTTCAGGCTTTAGTGAGCTATGATTGCGCCACTGCACTCCAGCCTGGGCAACACAGCGGGACCCTGTCTCTAGGGGGGAAAAAATAAAAAGACTCAGAAAAAGGTCCCACATTCAGGGCCTGAAGCTCTCAGGATTAGTCTTCTGTAAAGTGGCATGAATCTTCATAAACAAGATTAAGAAGGAGCTTCTTCTCCTTTGCCCAGACCTTGACCATCAGTGATATTGCCAAATCCAAAAAGATCCCCCAAAGCCCCAAGCCCAGAAGCTCATCTGGGTTCAAGACCAAAAAGCTCCACCTGGTGGTGTCAGATCGCGAGAATTCTGGGCAGTAAGCCCGGGAAGAGGGAGGGCTGCTCTGAAACCGGGCCAAGGGAGACAGTTCATCGGATCTCACACGGTTCCTCTCCAGGCCCCGCCAAAGAGACAGGAAAAGGTAGCCGAGATGAAAGTTGGCTCAAGTCCAGCTTAGTGAGCGATGATGTAAAAATGGGGTGGAAGGTACCTAAAACTCCTGGTCCAAAAAAAGCCTGGTGACATCCAGAAAATGATGAGTTGGCAGGTACACACAAACCATGATATATGTGCATGACAACATGATCGCAGCTTGCTTCTGAGTAACAAGTAAAGATGTAAGATGCTTCTTGACTGTCAGCTGCCGGCAGACACTCAGGACAGCTCAGTAAGGCTTCTCAGCAGCATCTGTCTTAAGACAATCTCGGCCAGGAGAGGTGGCTCACGCCTGTAATCCCAGCACGTTGGGAGGCCAAGGCCGGCATATCGCTTGAGCTCAGGAGTTTGAGACCAACCTGGGCAACGTGGCAAAACCCCATCTCCCCAAAAAAAAAAAAAAAAAAAAAATTAGCCAGGCATGGTGGTGCATGCCTGTAGTCCCAACCACTTGGCGGGGATGAAGTGGGAAGATCACTTGAGCCCAGGAAGTTGAGGCTGCAGGGAACCAAGATCACACCACTGCACTCCAGCCTGGGTGACAAAGTGAGACTGTCTCAGAAAAAAAAAAAAAAAAGACAATAAAGACAATTTCCATCTACTCCTGCCTGCACCATCCAGCCACCCACCCCAGCTTGTGGTTCCCAAGGTCATCATTCGGAACATAGGAAATCGTTATACAATATCCCTCTGGAAGAGAGGCCAGAGAACGAAGAAGGAAGATCTTCCTGCCTTCAGTGCCTGCATATTAAAGAGAAGAAAATCAAATTTGCAACCTACTGTCCCTTCCTCACCCCCACCGCATAAAATACTGTGGTTTATAGTATACCTTACTGTATATCTTAGCTGTGTTGCAAATGGATGCAGTTGCTCTTTCCTTAAGTCGGTACCGATGCCTGGCTCTAATATCTATAGCATTGAGGAAGAATGGGGTAGGCTAAACAGATGTTATTAACAGGAACAGGTCTCCCTGGGTGCATTCACAACCTTTTTTTGCAGACA
The DNA here is from genome assembly GCF_003255815.1 of Theropithecus gelada. Classification (NCBI taxonomy): domain Eukaryota; kingdom Metazoa; phylum Chordata; class Mammalia; order Primates; family Cercopithecidae; genus Theropithecus; species Theropithecus gelada. The sequence goes on along the minus strand of NC_037686.1, from coordinate 14,303,075 downwards.
AAAGCTGAGGAAAATCCTTAATGGTTTCAGGGCTGGGAGGAAGGCAAATGATAGCGCGTTAGGGAAGTAGGGAATCCTTCAAGTCATTAAAACCAATTCTTTTCTCAAGAATGCCAAAAAAGGCGCTAATTTGCCATATTTAAATGTAGATGAAAGGTAAATTCAGACATTTGGCAGTGGATTAGATAGCCGTAGGTACCTGAAAATGGCCCCTTCAGCCCCACAGGGGTTTTAAGATCCTGGTAGTGCTTTATTTCTTAAACTGAGTGGTGAGGACCTGAGGATTTGTGTTCTTTTTGAGACAGGGTCTCACTCTGTTGCCCAGGCTGGAGTGCAGTGGCACAATCATGGCTCACAGCAGCCTTGAACTCCTGGGCTCAAGGGATTCTCCCACCTCAGCCTCCCAAGTAGCTGGGACTACAGGCGTACGCCACCATGCCCAGCTAGTTTTTGTATTTTTTGTAGAGACAAGGTTTTGCCATGTTGGCCAGGCTGCATTATTATTCTTTAAACTGTACATATGTAAGATATATCTTCTGCTTTGTTTGTATGTCTCATTAAAATAAAAATATTTAATTTAAAAAGTCTCCATTCCCATTGCCATCTCTACTCCAAGTTAGTAGGACAAGCCTTCTGGATCAGATTTGAAAGTGTGACCTCTTTTGGCCAGGCGCGGTGGCTCATACCTGTAATCCCAGCACTTTTGGAGGCCGAGGCAGGTGGATCACGATGTCAAGAGATCGAGACCATCCTGGCCAACATGGTGAAACCCCATCTCTACTAAAAATACAAAAATTAGCCGGGCGTGGTGGCACCCGTCTGTACTCCCAGCTACTCTGGAGGCTGAGGCAGGAGAATCCCTTGAACCTGGGAGGCGGAGGTTGCAGTGAGCTGAGATCATGCCACTGCACTCCAGCCTGGGACAGAGTGAGACTCCGTCACAAAAAAAAAAAAAAAAAAAAAAAGTGTGCCTCTTCTTGTCTCTGTCTCTTTAGGTCTCTTCCTCTGCGTTTCTTTCCTTTGTTTGGCTTCCTGTTTCCTGACCCTGCTGGAATGTGAGCAGCAAACCTCCAAGAACACAATCCGTGAACAGTTCTCACCTGCCACAGGACTTAGGCCTGCCTCAGCCTCGGTGTGTTCCGGAGTGAGGCTGGCCAGAGACTCCCTTCCCTCGATGGCCCGAAGTGGAGACAGACGAGATGAACAGAGGAGAGCCATCCCTCCCTGGGACCCACTACCAGAGGCCTGGGTCACAGACACGAAGCTGTTTGACTCCGTTTCAAGAGCCCAAGGACAGTCAACAAATGAAATCTCTTCTAGCCCTGCCCAGCACTAAAAGGGGTGACAAGGAGCAGGTTCTCCAGAAATAGCCTGCTCGAGTTCTCTGTAGTGCTTGCTTGCCTTTTTTTTTTTTTTTTTTTTTTTTTTTTTTTTGAGATGGAACCTCGCTCTGTTGCCCAGGCTGGAGTGCAGTGGCACGATCTCGGCTCAGTGCAACCTCCGCCTCCTGGGTTCAAGCAATTTCCGGCTAATTATTGTATTTTTAGTAGAGACGGGGTTTCACCATGTTGGCCAGGCTGGTCTTGCACTCCTGACCTGAAGTGATCCACCCACCTCGGCCTCCCAAAGTGCTAGGATTACAGGCATGAGCCACCACATGCAGCCTGCTCTCTTTTTCATTCTCTCTTCTCTTAACACAAATGTCAGCGATCAGTTCTAAAAGCTGCTTGGGCTTGATAGGTAAGGAAGCATCTGGTGCAGGGGAAAGGCCCCAAGTGAGGCAAAAAACGAACTCACCTTCCACTCTGGAAAAGCAGAGCAGGAACCCGAGACCCCCAGCCCTTGGTTAAAATCAGCCCTGCTGGAAACAGCTTTGTTGAGTCCACGCGAAAGTGGAGCTGAGACACGGCTGTGTGAGCTCAGCTGGTGTGGAGGAATCCACTTGGAGGAGATGAGGCTAAGGGCATGCATGCCACCAAGTGCCAACTGCAGGTATTTGGGGAGTATCAATTAAAATAGCACACAGAGGCCAGGCACGGTGGCTTATGTCTGTAATCTCAGCATTTTGGGAGGCTGAGGCGGGAGGGTCCCTTGAGTCCAGGAGTTTGAGACCAGCCCGGGCTACATAGCAAGATCCCGTCTCTACAAAAAAATTAAAAATTAGCTGGACATCATGATGCACATCTGTAGTCCCAGCTACTTGGGAGGATGAGATGGGAGGATGGTGTGCACCAGGGAGGTCAAGGCTGCAGTGAGCCTTAATCACATCACTGCACTCCAGCCTGGATGACAGAGCAAGACACTGTTTCACAAAGTAATAATCATAAAATAAAAGAGGGCACACATCTTGAGGACCTCCCTATGTCATGGGCAAAAAAATAAATAGATAAAAGAAAAGAGAATGTAGATGGTAGTAAAGTAACCTCCAGCCAGCCATAATTGAAGGAAAGATACGTTATAGAACCCATCTTCTTTGAAATGCAAAGTAGTTTAAAGAAACTGGTTAATGGTGATTAACAGCCATTGAGGGTTTGAATGAAACCCAGTGAAATGACAGAGTGAGTACTTTCTGCTCCAGCACAAATGATGTTGTAAAAAGGATGGTCAGACCCTCCCTTGGGCTCACTGCTGCTGGAGGGCGGGGGTGGATCAGTCTCACTTCCTGAGCAACACAGCCACCTCCTCTGCTGTCTTCTCCTCTTTAAGTTTATTTATTCATTCATTCAAATCAGAGATGGGGTCTCTCTCCGATGCCCAGACCAGCCTTGAACTCCTGGGCTCAAGCAATCCTCCTGCCTTACCCTCCCAAGTGTCTGGGATTACAGACGTGAGCCACCACACTGGGCTTGCAATTTTTTGTTTGTTTGTTTTGTTGTGGTGGTGGTGGTGGTGCTTTTTTTGTTTGTTTTGTTGTTGTTTTGTTTGTTTTGTTTTGAGACGGAGTCTCGCTCTGTTGCCAAGGCTGGAGTGCAATGGCACGATCTCGGCTCACTGTAACCTCTGCCTCCTGGGTTCCAGCAATTCTCCTGCTTCAGCTTCCCGAGTTGCTGGGTTTACAGCGCCTGCCACCACGCCCGGCTAATTGTATTTTTAGTAGAGAAAGGGTTTCACCATGCTGGCCAGGCTGGTCTCGAACTCTCAACCTCAGGAGATCCGCCTGCCTCGGCCTCCCAAAGTACTGAGATTAAAGGCGTGAGCCACTGCGACTGGGCTGCTTTTTTTTAAAATTAAAAAATATTTAACTGACAAATAAAGATTGACTAATTCAAGATGTAGCACACGATGATTTGATGTACGTATACATGATATGATCATGGCCGCAATCAAATCAGCACCTCCGCCAGCACCCAAGCTGCCGCACGCTGTCTTCTGCAGCCGGAAGAGCTTTTCTCAGCTACCAATAGAGGCCTATTTTGGTTACTTATTTAGAAGTTACCATTATCTCTATCATTAGTGGTATTCTAAGTCTTTTGAAATCAAGTAGCATTTCAATTAATTTTTTCTCAAGATCCAAGATTTGAGGCCTTGGAGAGACAGTGACAGGGATTAAAACCCCAGATTAACTCACTCAAAGATGTTGATTTCAACCCTAGTAAATTCGTCTCCACTCTGACTCCTCCCAAAGTTGTTCTCAACTGAAGCTTCTATGTTTAATAACTTTCATTGGTAAGATACTTGAGGGGGAAAAAAAAAACACAATATTTCCTGTAATGATTCATCACTTCTTCCTGAAAGGGAAGAACTGTTGATTCCTAGAGTACAGGACTGTCTGTTTTAAAAGCAAAGCAAAGCACTTCACGGCCTAACCCTCTTTTGTTGGATGGGACACGCTCAGACAGTGGTCACACCCATCTGATGTGATTTTTTAAAAAAAGGCAGTAAGTTTCTTGACATGTCTGGAAGAGAGCCTCTTGCCTCAAACTTCCTAGTGGCATTACAGTGCTCCAGGACTCCACACACAGTCCAAGTTTACCTCATTTTTATTTCAGGTTTACTCTATTAAGCCTTATGCTTGGCAGTTCACATACATGTCATTGAACAACTCTGGGAGATATGCCATTACTCCAGTTCTACAGATAAATAAACTGAGTCTCAGAGAAATTAAAAATTATGACCATGGTTGCACAGCTGACAAGTAGAAAAGCCAGGATTTAAGTCCAGGTCTGTATTATTGCAAAGCCTTGGTTCTTTCCAATATACTCTGGAGTCCTCTAAACTACAAGATAGTTAATGGAGAGGGTGGGTCTACCTATCATCACCCAGGAGCTTCTGTAGTGCAAATGTCTTTTTAATGATATATAAATTTTTAAAATACGTTTTAATCCAAAAAAAAAAACCATGTATTGAGCACTCACTAGATGAATGACATCACAGTGATTAAAAAAAAAATAGATTAAAAAAATATTTTATTAAATATTTTTTTATTTTTTTTTTTTTTTTTTTTTGAGACGGAGTCTCACTGTGTCTCCCAGGCTGGAGTGCAGTAGCGCAATCTCGGCTCACTGCAACCTCTGCCTCGCGGGTTCAAGTGATTCTCCTGCCTCGTCCTCCTAGTAGCTGAAACTACAGGCATGTGCCACCATGCCCAGCTAATTTTTGTATTTTAGTAGAGATGGGGTTTCACCATGTTAGCCAGGTTGGTCTCGAACTCCTGACCTCAGGTGATCCGCCCGCCTCAGCCTCCCAAAGTGCTGGGATTACAGGCGTGAGCCACCATGCCCAGCATTGTCAATTTTTTAACGTTAATGTTGTTTGAAACTATGGAGCCATTTCCAAAAAGGTGAAGCAATCACAAGCTGTAAATTCCTAACAAGTCTCTGCAAAGCTAGTGGTAAAACAAAAGGAGCTGAGAAGCTGTTTAAAAGCAAGAAGGGAACTTAATGTACATCAAGTCCAAATGCCCCTCTTTATAGACAATAAACTGAGGCCCAGAAGCATCCGTGACTTGCCCAGGGTCATACAGTTCAACCATGGCAGAGCTGAGCCCAGAGCCAAGCCGGTGGGAGTGGTCAGCTCCAGGACTTCGGCAGCGCACCCTCTACATAACTTCCCCAAGAACCCTCAGAGAGGCCTCCAGAAATAATATAGAATTCCAATCCTGAGGGAGTTCTAACAGAGATCCCTACGGACCCCGGCAAGCTTCGTCATCACAATGTCCTCTTCAATAAAGCTCTCTAACTTTGGACTGAGGCCCAGTTGCTAAGGATCAGTGGCCAAGCGTGTGGAGAGTGATAGTTAATTTTATGTGTCAACTTAGCTAGGCTCTGGTGCCTAGTTGTTTGATCAAACACCACAGCTTGGCGCGGTGGCGCAAGCCTGTAATCCCAGCACTTTGGGAGGCTGAGGTGGGAGAATGGCTTGAAGAGTTAGAGACCAGCCTGGGCAACATAACAAGACTGTGTCTCAAAACAAAACAAATTCGGCCAGATGCGGTGGTTCACGCCTGTAATCCCAGCCGAGGTGGGTGGATCACTTTAGGCCAGGAGTTCGAGACCAGCCTGATCAACATGGTGAAACCCCGTCTCTACTAAAAATTCAAAAAAATTAGCCAGGCATGCTAGTGCACACCTGTAGTCCCAGCTACTCTCCTGGGAGGCTGAGGCAGGAGAATCGCTTGAATCTGGGAGGCAGAGGTTGCAGTGAGCCGAGATTCCGCCACTGCACTCCAGCCTGGGTGACACAGCGAGACTGTCTCAACAACAGCAACAACAAAATTAGCTGAGCATGGCGGCACAGGCCTGTACTTAGGAGCTACTTAAGAGGCCGAGGCAGAAGATCCTTGAGCCCAGGAATCGAAGGCTACATTGAATTATGGTGGTACTGCTGTACTCCAGCCTGGGCAACCAAGCAAGACCCCAACTTTAAAAAAAAAAAATCTGGCCGGGCGCGGTGGCTCAAGCCTGTAATCCCAGCACTTTGGGAGGCCGAGACGGGCGGATCACGAGGTCAGGAGATCGAGACCATCCTGGCTAACACGGTGAAACCCCGTCTCTACTGAAATATACAAAAAACTAGCCGGGCGAGGTGGCGGGTGCCTGTAGTCCCAGCTACTCGGGAGGCTGAGACGGGAGAATGGCGTGAACCCGGGAGGCGGAGCTTGCAGTGAGCTGAGATCCGCCACTGCACTCCAGCCTGGGCGACAGCGCGAGACTCCGTCTCAAAAAAAAAAATAAATAAAAATGAAAAAAAAAAAAAAAAAAAAAATCAAACATCAGTCTGGATGTCACTGTAAAGGTATTTTTTAGATGGGACTAACACTGAAATCAGTGGACTTGAAGCAGATTGTCCTCCATCATATGAGTGGGCCTCACCCAATCAGTAAAAGGCCCTAAAACAGTAAAGATTGAAGTTTCCCCCAAAAGAAATTATTTCCTGGCCTGGCCAACATGGTGATATCCCGTCTCTACTAAAAATGCAAAAATCACCCAGGCATGGTGGCAGGTGCCTGTAATCCCAGCTACTCGGGAGGCTGAGGCAGGAGAATCACTTGAACCTGGGAGGCAGAGGTTGCAGTGAGCTGAGATCAAGCCACTGCACTCCAGCCTTGTGACAGAGTGAGACTCAGTCTCAAAAAAAAAGGAAGTTATTTTAAAGACTGCATCATAAAAACCCTGCCTGTGGGCCGGGCGCGGTGGCTCACGCCTGTAATCCCAGCACTCTGGGAGGCCGAGGCATGTGGATCACGAGGTCAAGAGATCCAGAGACCATCCTGGCTAACACGGTGAAACTCCGTTTCTACTGAAAGATACAAAAAATAAAAATAAAATAATTAGCCAGGCCTGGTGGCAGGCACTTGTAGTCCCAGCTACTTGGGAGGCTGAGGCGGGAGAATGGCGTGAACCCGGGAGGCGGAGCTTGCAGTGAGCCAAGATCATACCACGGCACTCTAGCCTGGGCGACAGAGCGAGACTCGGTCTCAAAAAAAAAACAAAAAAAAAAACCCTGCCTGCATTTCCAGACTCCTGCCCTGTGGAATTCAGACTCAAGACCAACATTAGCTCTCACCTGAGTCACCAGCTCACTGGCCTGCTCTACAGATTTCAGACTTGCCAGCCCTCACAATCACATGAGCCAATTCCTTAAACCAACTCTCTCTCTCTGTCACGCTGTCTCTCTCTCTCTCTATATATATATATATATGTAAAATAGGATATATATAAAATCCAAAATCGAATATATGGATTATTTATATATATACGTGTGTGTATATATACACATATATATGTGTTTACATATATGATCTCGGCTCACTACAACCTCCACCTCCGAGATCATATATATATATATATATCCTATTGATTCTGTTTCCCCAGAAATCCCTAACACAAGGAGCATGAATGAATGGTGTGACTCTAGGCTGAACATGGGAAGTAAAAAGCAGATAAATTAGTGAGTGCCTATCTCGTGAAAGGCACTGTGCTAGCATCATGTCCCGGGGTACAAACTCTGCCCCTACCCTCAAAAAGCGGAAGTTGAGTAAGGCTTCAAGGCTGAAGACTGGCAGACAAGGCAGATTATGTCACCCTCCTTTTTGAGATAAGAACATTGCAGCCTTGAGTGGTTCCAGAACTTGTTCAAGCCTCAGAGCTGGTGTGTGGAGCCAAGATTCAAAACCCCATTTGCATGACTCTGAAGGTACAGTGTTTCCACTTCACCACAGCCCTGATTCATCTACGATATCTCAGGAGTCAAAGCGGGAGAAGGCTTCAGGTAAGATGGAGAGGCCCACAATGTCAAATGCTTCCAAGAGGTCAAGGAAAGAAGGTTGGATGGTGCTGGGGGCAGGGGAGAAAAGCTCCATCTGCTGCCCTAATCCAAGATATAAACAACAACTGAAGACTTCCCATGGTCAGTTCCAAAATAAAGGTATCTCTGACCCATTTAGAAAGAAAAGGAGACACCTTCTGAAATTTCTCCTGGAAGGGTTCACCTGGAAATCATACCTAGTGATATCAAAGAGTCAGAAATTTTTTTTGGAGACTCAAGTGATCGGCAAAATGTAAATGGAAGAATAGGGTAAACAAAGCCACAAAGAAGGAAGTCCTGGTAATAGTACAAATAATAATAATATAAGAAAGAATGGGCCGGGTGCGGTGGCTCACTCCTATAATCCCAGCACTTTGGGAGGCCTACGTGGATGGATCACCTGAGGTCAGGAGTTTGAGACCAGCCTGGCCAACGTGATGAAACCCCATCTCTATTAATACAAAAATTAGCCAGGCAGTGGTAGCTCATGCCTGTAGTCCCAGCTACTCAGGAGGCTGAGGCAGGAGAACCACATGAACCTGGGAGGTGGAGGCTGCAGTGAGCCGAGATCACGCCAGCCTGGGCAACACAGTGAGACTCCATCTCAAAAAAAATAATATAAGAATGAAGAGAATGACGAATTACAGAGATGTTAAATATTATTAAATCTATGCCAGTGTATTCCACACAGACCAATTGGTATTTGGTATGCCTTTATAAATTATAAGTAACATGCAACCAGTATTCCCAGGATGATTTTCCATGAATAAGAAGCCCTGCGTTCTTGGTATATGGGTCCTCTGAATTAAGTATAGTGGGTTCACAAAGTGTATTCAAATGGAGTCATCACTGTTTCCTGCCAGCCCAGCTACTGGTCATTGCCCAGCTGATTAGAGCCAGAGGTCTTCCCTCTGCCAGATTCAACAAGAGGGAGCATGAAGAATGCAGTCTCTTATTTACAAGCTGTGAAGCCTGCAAAAACTTTGCCGAGTGTGTCTGTCCATTTGGTGATAACTGACCTCCAGTGGCTCAAAAAGGGCGGTTGTTTGGATTAGCAAGTGTAGGTGTCTGTCCTGATTTTCTGCTCTCGCAATGCTTCCATTTACTTCAGCAAATGTAGCCTGGTGATTCATTGGAGACCAATGGTCATGTGGGCTACTTCCTGGAGGGAACTCAGAGGTGGTGTTTGGAGACACATGCAATCTTTGAAAACCCATATTGGCCCAAGTCTCAGTATCTTGTTAATTCCTAAACCGATTAATGAAGCATTACTCAGAGTAAAAAGAAGTTATAGCGTCTGCCAAAGTCCAAGCTTTTGCTCACAGTGTTTGGTTCTCGCATTTCCTTCAGGGACCTGTCAGCCTAGCCCAGAGCACCAAGGTCATGGATCCCCAAGCCTGGAAACCCACACCCTATACTGACCAGCCACAACCCACCCTCTCTGAGACTCAGTTTCCTCAGCTGGACCTCAGTCAAGTCTCTTACATCTCTCAAGTTATATGAATTGATGATTTAGGTGAATAAATGCAGTGTGAGGTATCTAGATTTCCTTAATCAGACAACACCATGAAAAGTGTTTCCACCAACACCTGAACCACCAGCAGTACAAATAGAAACTGCTTATTCCCTCAGAAAACACATGAGAATCAACTGAAAAAAATATGAGAATTTTAAATGGTTCTGGGAAAGAGGCTTACTACACTCTTAATGAACATGACAATCCATTAGAATAGTTAAACTAACATCAGAAAGTATTGAACACCTAAGAATACACTTAACCAGAAACATGCACAAGATCTATAGGAAGAAAAGGTTAAAATGCTTATGAGGGACACAGAAAAAAATTTTAACAAACAAAAAGACCTACTTCATCTTGGACAGGAAGACTTAACAAAATTAAGATATATTAATTCTCCCTAAGCTAATCTAAAATTTTAATACCATTCCAATAAAAATACCAACAGGATTTTTTTTGAAATGGAAAAAGTTGATTCTAAAATTTGTATGGAAAAATAAGTGAGCAAGAATACTGATCAAATTCTTATTTAAAAGATAAGATTAATGAAAAGGAGCTAGCTTTCTAAATAGTAAAATACATGCAAAGTATAGTCATGCACCACACAATGACATTTTGGTCAAAAATGGACTGCATATATATGAAAGTGGTCCCATAAAATGATATTACTATATTTGTGTTGTATATTATCTAAGTCTGGATATGTTTAGATACATAAATACTTACCATTGTGTTACAATTGCATAATTATTCAGTAGAGTCACATGCTGTACAAGTTTGTAGCCTAGGTGCCATAGGCTATATCATTATAGCCTAGGTACGTGGTAGGCTAAACCATCTAAATTTATGTAACCACACTCTATGATGTTTACACCATGATGAAATTGCCTGATATATTTCTCAGAAAGTATTCTTGTCGTTAAGTGAGGCATGCTTATATAATAATCAAAGAAATATGTATAAGATTGATACATACATAAACATATCATTGGTACAAAATAGAAAACCCAGAAATAGACCCAAATATATATGTAAATTTGTATTAAACATATATCCACATAAGAATTTATAAAAGAATACATATACATATGAGAATTTATATAATTTTAACTTTCTAATTTCAATCAGTGGGAGGGAAATGGATTATTCAGGAAATGATGCTGTGACAATAAGGTTGCCATTTGGACAAATGTTGAATATATACTCTACATGTTACAACAACCAGCAACAAAAGTTCCAGATTAAAAAAACAATGCAAACCTCAAAAATAAAACTATAAAAATACTAGAAGAAAACACAGGATTTTAAAAAAATCATCTTAATGGTGGGGAAGGCCTTCCTAATATTATATAAAACTCCAAAGCCATAAAAGAAAAGACCAATAAATTGAATTACTTTTTAGAAGAAAAGATCATCATGCCTTTTTAAAAAGTATAAACAAAGTAAAACAAAAAAAAAAGAAAAAATATACATATATTTATTTCAAGTATATTTCAGACACAGGGCTGCTTTCCTTAACATGCGAAGAACTTCTCAAATCAATGAGACTGATAATCCAACAGAAAAAAATGTAAAGAAAATGTATAGAGATGGGCAAAAAGTTCACATAAAAGGAATTACACATGGCTGCTAATCAAAGGAAAAGATGTTTGACTTCACTCACAATAAGATGAATGCAAAACAAAACTCAGAGAATCAAGACTGACAAGATCAGAATGTTTGACATCAGACTTGTGTGACCAAGAAAAACACTCCAGTCCATTGCTGGTGGGAGTACAAATTGGGGAAACCTCTGTGAGAGCAATTTGGCAATATCTATCAAAATGAAAAGTAGATACCTTTGAGTCAGTAATGCTACTTCCATAAATTCATTTTACAGATATAGTTGCACCTGCGTGAAATGACGCAGATAGCGGATATTAATTGCAGCATTACTTGAAAAACCAAAGGCTGGAAACAAATGTACTTAAATATGGTGCTGATTAAATAATGACCTACCCAATATACTAAGTGAAGAAAGCAAAATGCAAAGCAATGTGTATAGTGCGCTACCCTATGTGTCAAAAAATTGGAATATATTGTGTGTGCATCCCTAGTCAATGCATACAATCTATGCAAGGAATAAGAAGTTATGGCTAGGCACGGTAGCTCACGCCTGTAATCCCAGCACTTTGGGAGGCCCAGCCGGCAGGCTACCCAGGAGTTCAAGACCAGCCTGACCAACATGGAGAAGCCCCATCTCTACTAAAAATACAAAAATTAGCTGGGTGTGGTGCACTCGCCTGTAGTCCTAGCTACTGGGGAGGCCGAGGCAGGAGAATCACTTGAACCTGGGAAGTGGAGGTTGCAGTGAGCCAAAATCATGCCACTGCACTCCAGTCTGGGTGACTGAGGGAGACCCTAGAAGGAAAAAAAAAAAAAAAGGAAGGAAGGAAGGAATGAAGGAAGAAAGAAAGGAAGGAAGGAAATGAAAGAAAGGAAGAAGGAGGAGGAGGAGAAAAAGAAAAGAAAAAAGAAAAGAAAAGAAAAGAAAAGACGGAGGGAGGGAGGGAAAGAAAGGAAGGAAGAAAGGAAGAAAGAGAAAAAGAAGTAACATCTGAGAAAGGAACTGACTGACTGAGGTAGAGGGGTGAAAAGGACAATTTTTTTAGTACATTCTAACTTATAACTTTGTGATTTTGTACTAGCCAAGAAATTTTAATGAATGCAAAGGCCAAAATTGCAGCTTCCAAGACGAGGCCTGCAGAATCCAGTTCTCTGGGGAAGTTAAGGACTCTGCCATTTTCACAAGCCCTGTGTGTGATTCTCGTGCGCATGGGAGTTGGAGAACCCCTGACACAGCGCATCCCTGGCAATGTACACTTACCAAAATAATAATAGCAACAATGATGTAAGCAGTAATGAACACTTATTTAAAAAGATAAAGCCCAAGACACCACTGCCAAGATCTTGCGCAAGTTTTCCTGAAAAAATTCTTTGGCACAGCTAAGCACAGAGATTTTACACCACAACAAGGTATTCCTTGTTCCCTCTGGTGTTCAGTTTTAACCACTGTTCATCATTTCACCAGCTTTTTTACACTTTACAAAATGCTTTACCCTAATCTTTTGAGCTAGATAAGAGCATAATAAGCTGCACTTGAAGTTACAAGAAAAGGGGAAGGGACTCACGCCAAAAATAGAACGATACCTCTAAACTTTCCAGCTAACAACTAGGCACTCTCTTGTATGTTCTAAAGAAACAACTAACTGTGAGAAATACACGTTTACTCAGTTTCTTCAACCTAGGCATACCTGTGTTGCAAATGATACTTGTGTATTTCTGGAGAAAGAAAGAGCATAGCCTCCGCTTTCAGACAGCGATGGCTTCCCTGCATGTTCTTCTCTTTCTTCACCTATTCTATTTTTTTATTTTATTTTATTTTATTTTATTTTTTGAGAAGGAGTCTCACTTTGTTGCCCAGGCTGGAATCCAGTGGCAGGATCTCGGCTTACTGCACCCTCTGTCTCCCAGGTTCAAGCAATTCTCCTGCCCCAGCCTCCCAAGTAGCTGGGATTACAGGTGTGTACCATAACGCCTGGCTAATGTTTGTATTTTTAGTAGAGAAAGCGTTTCACCATATTGGCCAGGCTGGTCTTGAACTCCTGACCTCAGGTGATCCACCCACCTCAGCCTCCCAAAATGCTGGGATTACAGGTGTGGGCTGCCATGTCCTTCCTATTTTTTTGCCTTTAAATCAAGATGAAAAGACAACATGACGTAGTGATTAGGAGCATGTGCTCTGGAGCCACACTGCAGGGGCTCGAATCCTAGCTCTGCCACAGTGCAAACTTGGGCAAGTGACTTAACTTCTCTGTGTCTCCGTAGACACATCCCTAAGATGGGAATAGTACCACCCCCTTTACTTGGTATGAAGATGAGATAAATGGGTATATGTGAAGAATTTTGCATAGAAACTGGCACATAGTGCTATATAAATATTTGTTATTCCTATCTCAGACCAGTCTTGGAGCATTAAAGAAATAGAATTCACAAAAGTAAGGGTAAAAACCTGGAAGGGAGTGATGAGACAGAGAGGAAAACTGTAGTAGCCAAAGAGAAGACACAGAAGGCAAACAACAATGAAATGTTGATTGTTTCCAAGAAATAGAAAACCAACTACAAGATATTGAAGCAATGGGCCAAGCAAAGCAAAGCTGTTTTTTCCTTGTTCTGCGGACTGCTCCGATGCCAGACTTTTCCATTTTCCGGTCTGGATTCGTATCACTGTCTCGGTTTCATATGGGGGACCCAGATCAAATAGTTCAGCATTAGGGGGCAGTGGCAGCCCTTACTAAGCCCCTGGGTTCGTGAATATGACTGCAACTCTCACCCTCTAGAGCCTAAGGTTACGGGAGGACTTGGCCTCCAGATATCAGATCTGAGGTGGTGAGGAGACAGGAAGAGAGGAGACTGTAAATCTACCAGCCTCCTTACTCACAGAGGGGCCCTATGAGCCCCTCAAACTCAGCCACAGAGCCGCCATCACCTTGCATACAGTCTACCCCTGGGACTGCGGGATGTAAAAGCAGATAGAAAGGACCTTCTAGACCCCAACTGCCAGATCTTGCCATTTTTTGGCTACTGAGATCCAGAGAGAGCAATCAACTTGCCCCAAAGCTATAGGATATGTAGATTATTATTTTGACCACTGATAACTGAAATATAAGCACTTCTCCTCATTAAACCTTCTTTAATCACTGTATTTTAGTCATTTTTAAATGTTCTTTTAAAAGAAAGCCACCAAGCAAAATAAGCATCTCTTGAGCCAAAATAGTGACGTCAACTGTGTAATGGTCACTTCCCTGTGACAGCTACCAGGCGGCAGGGGCAGTGAAGCACCCGTCGTCACGCTGGTTCCCTAGCGCATACTTGGAATATGCTGGAGAATATTCGGAGAAGCATGGGTGCTTGCTCTGACACGAGTCTCAGAGGTGCAGACACGCACGTGCAACATCCTAACTTTCCTTAGAAGCGATTTGGAACTATCAACCACAATATATTTATCCAAAGTCCCTATAAACTAAGACTTTCTGGCATCCTTTAAGTTGAACCAACTGAAAATACCCTTTGACTCTTCTTCTGCCTGTCCTACTGATGTCTGTCACCTTCTCCTGCCTGATCCCAGCCCCACCAGAAGGTCATGAGCAAAGTGGCCTTCTCAGAATGCAGCTGCTAAAGGCTCAGCCACACAGAATCCATCCAAGGGCCTCACGCGGTCAGAGCTGTAGGTACCACATTTTTTCCCACAGACCCTGTTTTGAAAGATTTGGTCTAGCAAGTTTATTAAAATGTTTTCCATTTAAAATAATCAAAGCATATCTGACTGCCAATTAGAGCTCCCAAGCAACAGAAGATAACTAGTATTGCCACACTGACTTGCTAGTATTTCAACCCAGAAACAAAATGCATTTTAGCCAGCTGCAGTGGCTCATGCCTATAATACTAGCAATTTGGGAGGCTGAGGTGGAAGGATCACTTGAGCCCAGAAAGTTGAGGCTGCAAGTGAACTATGATTGTGACACTGCTCTCCAGCCTGGGTGAGACAGCCAGACTCTGTCTCAAAAAAAAAAAAAAAGAAGAGGGTGGTTCCATGGTGTAATAATGGTTAGCACTCTGGACTCTGAAAAAAGAAGAAAAGAAGAGAAAGAAAGAAAAGAAAGAAAGAAAGAAGGAAAGAAGGAAAGAAGGAAAGAAAGGAAAGAAAGGAAAGGAAGGAAAGGAAGGAAAGGAAGGAAGGAAGGAAGGAAGGAAGGAAGGAAGGAAGGAAGGAAGGAAGAAAGGAAGAAAGGAAGAAAGGAAGAAAGGAAGAAAGGAAGAAAGGAAGAAAGGAAGAAAGAAAGAAAGAAAGAAAGAAAGAAAGAAAGAAAGAAAGAAAGAAAGAAAGAAAGAAAGAAAGAAAGAAAGAAAGAAAGAAAGAGAAAAAAGCATCTTAATAAGCCAGCGCTGCCTGATTCTGAAAATATTTGCTTCTGCCTGCCACCTTGCTCCCCACTACACTGCTCCAACCTGAACGCACCCTGGAATCTGGCACACCACTGAAGACTCTTTGGGTTGCCCTCCCAGCAAAGCAGCCAATTTATCTATGATCTGAAATTACATCAAATTTCCAAGGACTGCGAAAAACATTTCCCATGAGCAAGAAGTTAATTTATTTGCACTGGGAAATGAGTGGTTCCCTTTGCTTTCCTGACCCTCCCATAAGCACCAGGAAACAACATTAAGTGACCCTGAAGAGAGACCCCAGACAGAGTCTTCACTTATTTAAGATGGCCTCAAATCAGCCATGTGTGACAGAGGACATAAATTCTATAGTCCACGGTAGAGGGCCTGGGGGTTCTTTAAGCTGAGGTGCAGCATCTATCTGAATGCATTCCCTTTTGAGAAATGATTAGGTCGTGTTCAGTTTCACGTGTCATACTTTGGGGGAGGAGTGCTGAAATTGTGTATCTGGAGCAAATTTAACAAACTTCTGCTTTATGCAATCATAGGTAAGAAAGTAATCATTTAAAAGCTCAGATAGTGGAGTTCATTGTGTTAGGACAGGCTATAAGAAGCCCCCTCTTCCTCTGCCCACGGTAATTTATTTCATAAAAACTAGAATTATTTTTAGAATTGGAAGGAGCAATATTTGAGATCATCCCAGAAAAAGGGTCATTTGGAAGCCCCAATAAGAAAAATTCATTTTCCAATCAAACCGTATTAATTTTAACAACTCCCAACCCACCAAAAAGCACTCCAAGTAATGAGAACCATAAAAGGAGAGAGGAAAACAGACATCGGTTCATGGGGCTAATAATTTTCTTCTGTTGTCAGAACAGGCTTGTTCTATTATTAAACAATCAGGTCTCATGCATCCTCCCTCCATTTCTGCAACCCCCTGGATTAGAGGGAGTCTCTTATTTCACTCTTCTTGGCCTTGTTGAAGAAGCACAGGTGACCCATAGGACATCGGATTCTTACAGACCATAAACTGCTGATATTCCAGGTAGTCAGACATTATTCAAAGGACCTGTTGCAAATCATGCCACTGTCTTTCAAAGTCAAGTTAGTACTTAATATGTGCCAGGTATTGTGCTCGGCACTTGGCATGGACTATCTCACTTAATCCTGTGATTTATATACTATTTGCCTGTATTTTAGATTAGAAAGATGAGCGCTGGATAACTTGCCCAAGGTCACAGAGCTCATCCACTGCCAAGCAGGGACTTGAAGCCTAGTGATCTGCTTGCATACCCAACACTCTTAACCATAGTTCTGGCCCACCTTATGATATCAGGGTGCATGCGGGCCTTACTGAATTCCCCAGAAAAACACACACACACTGGCTATGGACACTGTCCCTCCAAAGAGTAGCATTCACCAGGACTAAGGAAGACATTCCTTCTCTTGAAAGATTCAGACTGAACCCCACAGAATGACTGTAATAAGTGCAAGAAGTAAACAGTACTGTAGACTCAGGGAGCCACAGTTATATGCCACCATTCTGTATTGTGAAACAGCCTCCTGATTTCCTGAAATCTACTCAACAATGAAGAAAATACAAAGAGGCTGCTGGAATCATTTCTACTTATCTTCTGATAAGGGTAACGTCTGCAACCTCAGGTGAGCTTTGAGACTTCAAGGCACGTTGCAAAAGGAAAAAAGTGAAAGGAAATCGCTCTGTTCTTGGGCCAGAATATATTTCATTCACAAAGAAAAAAAAATCTGAACTTTCTAGAATGTTTTTAACCATTGATCCCAAACAAAATGCTTATCATCTCAAATCTAATACTGGGTCCTTCCCACTTAAAAAAACTGTCCCCAATGCACATGGAGAGTGGTAACTAACCCCATGGGTCAACTTCAAATAAGCCAAGGTATAAAAGGTATAAAACAGCTCCAAAAAGACTACGCTTTGAAAGGAAGGCCTTAAAGCATTTTGCAAACTTCACATGCACTTGTTTTATATGAGTATCTATAGCCACATACAGCATAAAAAGAAAGCTTTGAAAAGGGAAGGAACTCACTGTACAGAAGACAAAACAATACCCTTTTTATTTTTAAAACTCTGGTGAAATAGGTTTCCATAGGACATCCCATTCAAAAAAAATTAATGTAAACCAACCTGCCTGTGGGTTAGTCACACTATACAGATTTCATCAGAGTGTTTACAGATACCTAGAGTATTTACAAATTCTATCCGTTAGGTAGTAAAGTGTTGTTGCAATTTTTCCAGCACATATTCCACAGTAAAATAAAGGGGGTATATTGGTGTTCTTGTATAAAAATCCTTAACAAATAGAGAAAGGCAATTTTCCTGAGAGAAGATTTGTTCTTGAAATATTTTTCTTTAACAATTGGAAATATAGAAATGGGATGTAGTTGTAAAAGAAGCATAAGAATGTCTAAGTTAACATTTTTCTTTTAAATTATTTTAAGTACCATTAAGTTAAAATGTTTACATTCATTATAAAAAAATGCTGTTAAATCTTATGCAAATGATTTAACACTGATTGCTGCAACGCAAATTGCACTTTTAAAAAAAATTATTGTATACATGGAAGAAAAATATCTTGTTTGCTACCCTGTTTACAAATTCTGACTGACTTCAGATCAGCCACACAATATGAACTTTGAGAAACGTCAGTCACAGTGTATGTTAAAGTTACAATGCAGTCTTGCAAACTGAGTAATATTTTTGACAAGAGACCTCATGAACCGACTCAGCCTCCAGAGATGTGTACCAAATGGCCTCAAGTGATCTTCTCCACGAACGCACGTGAAATCTGGATGTGGAGAAGGTATGAAGAAATTCTGGAACAACCAAAATTGATCAGAAGAAGCACATGATTTTGGACAAAATGCAAAATCTTTTTAAAAAAATCTCTCTCAATATTCCTTAGCAGGCAAGGCCCAGGTCCTAGTCCTGGTTTCTGGAAGCGGAGCAGGGTCCGCCCCGGAGGCGGGCTGGCTGGAGTGGCCCTGGCCAGAGAGGGAGGCAACGCGCCCAGTTGCACCGGCCCTTCCCTTCCATCTTCTCTCACTCTTCAGCAAGCCTCTTGGGGAAAACATCTCTTTCAAAATAAAAGGCACGAGAATCACGTTCTGTCAGCGCAGTCGCCACTGTCTGGACTGCTGCACAAAAGCAGACACGAGTGGAGTGAGGCCCGCGGCGGAGCCCTCCCTGCCTCTTGGCGGCATGGGCTCAGGCCAGGGCCAGGGCGCACCAGGAATCCTGTCGCACGGAGGACGTGACTTCGGCCGGCGAGGCCAGACTGACGCCTATGTAGAGCCCATCTTGACCCGAATATTTGAGCTCGCTGTTCTCGGGATTGGTGCTCTCTCCCGCGCCAGTCATCACCGGGGCACCCGCCTGGCAGAAGAGGGGGACAGAGAGGAGAGACGAGAAGGGGAGAGGCGGTTACCATCCTGCTAGTTAAGAACATGAGAACTAATGAACGGGTCAGTGCAGCCAGGGCCAGAGCTGCTCCTGGGCGGACCCAGGGCAGGGCAAGTGAGGTCAGCATTACTATCCCCTGCCCCCAGCAAGTGGGTGATTTTCCCTGCATTGCACGCGGTGCCACTGACCTGACCCTGGCCACTCAAGCCTTGGAAACTTTAGAACTCAGGGCAGGAGCCACTGGCAAGATGCAGAGCTGGACAAAAGGAAGGGGAACTGAAGGAATCCTATTTGTCAAAAGTGCCAAGTTCTAAGATCTCTGACGGTGAAACAAACCTCACTGTGTGGGTAAACAGGCATTAATGATGCTCGCACAACCTAATCATTTCCAAAGAGAAACGTGTGCACGTGCACACATACATATATACACACACACACACACACACACAGCTCTAACAAGGCTTATCCAGTGATGGCAAAGTCTTTTAGACTTTTTAGAAAAGCTACACAGTTCAACGTTCCCTGATAAGTGAGATTTTTTTAGCACTGACTTCATGGAAAATAAGCCCGTGCATATACAGGTTTTAAAATCTACCTCATTTACCTTAATTCTTTACAAGAACAGTCCATCTCTGAAGCAGACCACATTATAAAGAAAATGCTAACATCCTCTATCTGCTATGCATGATCATGGCAATGATTTCTTTTTTTTTTTTTGAAACAAAGAGTCTCACTGTCTCCCAGGCTGGAGTGCAGTGGCACGATCTCAGCTCAGTGCAACCTCCATCTCCTGGGTTCAAGTGATTCTCCTGCCTCAGCCTCCCGAGTAGCTGGGATTACAGGCACGCACCACCACACCTGGCTAATTTTTGCGTTTTCAGTAGAGACGGGGTTTCACCATGTTGGCCAGGCTGGTCTCGAACTCCTGACCTCAGGTGATCTGCCTGCCTCAGCCTCCCAGGGTGCTGGCATTACAGGCATGAGCCACTGTGCCCAGCCACAATGATTTCTTGAAGCACAAGTTCACCTTTCCCCTCTTCCACCCATTCCTCCTATTCACGTGAGAAAGGCCAAATAGGAAACATCATATAATTTAGTAGAATCAAACCAAAATAACTAAAATCTGTTTAGACAACAGTTTGAATAAACTTGCTTTTGAGATGCTTTTTGAAAAATCTCACCATAATCATGTACTTTTTAAAATCACCTTTTTCCTTCTAAAAGTTCAGGAGCTCTTATTCCTTCCAAGCTTTCAGGGTTCCATTCTATAAATTACCAGATACTTGTTATTTGACAGAGGTAGGACATTGTGTACTTTTCAAAGAATTTCTTTTTTACATACATAATCCCATTAAATCCTTAAAACAGCCATTTCTCTGGCAGTAGACACAGGCAGAACAGAAAGGAAGTGTGCCGAGCCTCTGCGGCCTGCAAGTGAATGAGGTTCAACTCTACTCGTTTTTCCAACAAGATCTGGTTTGCTCTCAACCCTCACCATAAGCGCATGAGGCTAGGAGGAGAGGCAGGACTTCAGGGAGCAAGCCCTCTGAGTCTAAACACCCAAACTTCCTTCCTCCCAACCAGACAGACCAAACCCAACCCCTCCACAGGTAACCACTCCTTCCCTTTCCCAGCAGAAAGGTTTTATGAAAATCCAGCAACAACACTGGCCCCACACCCAAACTTCTGTTTACATAACGCAAGTGTAAAGACTTAAACTGAGGGTTTTAGGTGCATTAAAAAGCAAATTTCACAAAATCAGTGAGATGTCTAAAGCTTCAGATGGATTCTTGTGGCAATTCTGAAAGAGCTAAAATAATCCTGTCCAAAGAACTGAATGCCATGAACGTGGTTATACTTACAAACACAGTGATTAACTTTAGCCCTTAATTCCAGACTCTACGAGAAGCAAATCCAGTGTGGATCCAGATTTAACCCTCAAATAAATAAGCAAAAGGATGATATTTCGTTACAAAAGAATTAGTTATTTAGAAAGGAACTATTAGAGTGAGCTTCCTTATAATGATATATGTCACGTCCAACTTTGCATTGATTTTCTTATTCCAAAACTGGCACATCAGCATGCATCTGACTAAATCTGACTTCACCGCAAGTGTTATTTTCTGAAATGGATAAGGTTCCTGAACTGGCCCAGGAAATAGCCCATCTCAAATGGCAGGGAAATGCCAAGACAGCAGAGGGGTATGTCACCACCACCACAGCCTGCAACAAGAAACATAACCAGGCTGGGCACGGTGGCTCGTGCCTTTAATCCCAACGCTTTGGGAAGCCGAGGAGGGTGAATCACTTAAGCTCAGGAGTTTGAGACCAGCTTGGGCAACATAGGGAGACCCTATCTCTACAAAAAATACAAAAGTTAGCTGGGCATGTAGTCCCAGCTATTTGGGGAGCTGAGGTGGAAGAATTGCTTGAGTCCAGGTGATGGAGGCTGCAGTGAGCTATGATTGCATCACTGCACTCCAGCCTGAGGGACAGAGCAAGATCCTGTCTCTAAAAAGTAAAAATTAAAAAAAAAAAAGAAAGAAAAGAAAAAAAGAAATATTGGCAAAGCACCAACCGACAGCCAGACACTAGACCAGGAGCCTGAAAGATAGTCACCGCCCCAGGAGCTCCCAGGCTATGTGGGTAGCCAGGATCCGTACACATTAGAAAGTTGACTGTTGGCTGCTTATCATGAATGACAAATGAATGGCTGAGACAGGAAGGTAGCCCAGGAGTCAGAAAAGGAATCGCAGAGGGCAAGGACTCCTGGGCAAGGAACCAAAGGCAGCCCGCACAGGAGCCTGGGGAGGAGGGGAAGCAGCTTGGACTCTCAAGTCCTGTCCTGATTCAGTCCCCTGCTGAATGCAGTCCCCCCGAGCCTCCTCTGTGCCCAGGTCCTCACATTTCCCACCTCAGGGATGGCTGTGACAATTAAATGAGCTCATGTGTGTAAAAGCGAAGGCAAGGTGCCCTGCCATGGTAAACATTCCATAAAGGGAAGCTGTTGTTACTGGCGAGAGAAGGATGTTCAAAATGGGAGGCAGGACGGATGAAGAGAGGCGGTCACCTGGCCTGCTCAGAAGAAAAGCCAGCTGAAAAACAGAAGGATGAAGCAAAAGAGTGAAGAGACCATGTGGGAGAGGTAAACCAGAAGCCTGACATACAACTCTGTGTGCCTCAGTGTCCACACCTATAAAGTGGGATAAAAAGAGACACCTATGTCATAAGGTTATTGCAAGAATTAAATTGGCTAGGCCAGGCGCGGTGGCCCACACCTGTAATCCCAGCACTTTGGGAGGCTGAGGCAGGTGGATCACCTTGGATCAGGAGTTTGAGACCAGCCTGACCAACGTGGTGAAACCTCATCTCTACTAACACACAAAATTAGCAGGGCAAGGTAGAGCATGCTTGTAAACCCAGCTACTCAGAAGGCTGAGGCAGGCTGCAGTGAGCCGAGATTGCGCCATTGCACTCCAGCCTGGGCAACAAGAGTGAAACTCCATCTCAAAAAAAAAAAAAAAAAAAAATTAAATTGATTAATATATGTAAAGCCCTTGTAACAGTGTCTGAGAACAGTAAAGATTATGTCAGTATAAGCTACTCTTGTTATCTAATTATTATTGTTACGCTTAAGAGGCTTAGATGTAATTTATTCTCCTCATTCTATCCTTCAGCCCAAGCATGTTACCCCATCACCAGGCAGGGGCAGAAGCAGTGGGAACATAGTCGGAGCTCAAAAAGAACCACCTCCAGAATGACCCTATTCAAACTGTCACTGACAGTTCTTCACAAAAATAAATCAAAGTGTTCTGTAGCCATTCAAAAGTCTCATGACTCCCTTTTTTATTTATTTTTATTTTTATTTTTATTTTTGAGATAGAGCCTCGCTCTGTTGTCCAGGCTGGAGTGCGCTGGGTGCGATCTCAGCTCACTGCAACCTCCGCCTCCTGGGCTGAAGAGATCCTCCCATCTCAGCCTTTCAAATAGCTGGGACCACAGACATGTGCTACCATGCCCAGCCAATTTTTGTATTTTTTGTAGAGATGGGGTTTCACCATGTTACCCGGGCTATTCTCAAACTCCTGAGCTCAAGGGATCCACCTGCCTTGGCCCCCAAAGTGCTGGGATTACAGGCATGAGCTACCACACCTGGTCACTCATTGACTCTTTTTCAACAAGCCACATTAAAGAAACGTGAACACCCTGAATGTTATTCTTACACCTGCGTAACAATCCCAAAAGCAACTGGCCAAAATAACCTGTCTTTTTTTCAGACAAAATGTTAAGCTAAACCTCAAATTCCACGAGTGATGCACTCCTAAAAATGAATCTGCTCATTTGCAATTAAAAGCAATAGCTGAGCCTGTCAGAAGAAAAATGCGGCAAGTACTTGTGCCCAATGCTTGGTAGCCTTATTTTATGTGTAGATATAGTAATATTTAAACATGAAATACTGCAAAGAAAGGCTGATGTTACATGATAACACCAGTTCCCTCACTCATGGCTAGCAGGGCTACATTCCGGTACACCCACCTTACAGAAGGCAGTTAGCTGCAGTGTCAAGAGCCATCCAGAAGTTTAGACCCTACTTCGCCCTGTAATTTCACTTCTGGAAATGTATTATAAGGAAATAATTCAAAAGAAGGGAAAGGCTCCGCAAAGGAAGCCAACCGTCGCAAGGTTACTTCTAATAGTAGAAACCATAGAAACAATCTAATGTCTAATAACGTGGGAACGGTTTAGAAAAGCAGGGTACATCCGCTCAATGAACTATTATGCAATTATTAAAAATAATAAGATCATGGAGCAAAATGGAAAAAAATCCTGTAACACCATGTGAAGCAAAAAACAGCAAGATATTAATGACACGCCATAACTGCAATTTATCCATGCACATGTGTAAGTATTACAAAGGTCCCCTGGGAGGAGGGGACAAACAGGGGACTAGCTGAGAGGGCCAAGTCTATTAGGCATCTATAACTTTCTTTGAATATCTTTCTTTGAATACTTAAATTGAATTGCATAGTACATCTATTTAGGTTGGTGTCAAAGTAATTAATTGCAGTTTTTGGCATTGAAAGTAATGACAAAACCCACAACTACTTTTGCACCAACCTAGTAACTTTGGGGATGAATAGAGGATGTGAGTACCAGAAAACACAAGGCACTTGAGGGACAAGCCAACCTTGATGGGATCAGAAAGTGGCTTGAAAAAATAGGAGGGAACCAGAGTCAGGGCACTAACAGAAGGGTGGGTCAGAAGGGCTCCCATCCACCCCTGAAATCATCTCCCTGCCACCTGGCACAGGACAGGGCCTGGCCAACCGCACACATGTGAAACACACAGTTCCATACAAGTTAAAACACCCAACACGTTGACTCCATGCATCAGTGTAACTTCAGCTCTCAAAACCAATATTCTCTCACTCTGTCACCCAGGCTGGAGTGCAGTGGTGGGATCTCGGCTCACTACAACCTCCGCCTCCCGAGTTCAAGTGATTCTCCTGCCTCAGTCTCCAGAGTAGCTGGGATTACAAGTGCCCACCACTACACCAGGCTGATTTTTGTATTTTTAGTAGACTTGGGGTGTCACCATGTTGGCCAGGCTGGTCTCGAACTCCTGACCTCAAGTGATCCGCCTGCCTCGGCCTCCCAAAGTACTGGGATTACAGGCATGAGCCACCGTGCCTGGCCTCTCAAAACCAATATTCTAAAAGCAGAAGGCGTTCAGAGTTGGCACAACGACTCTTCTTAAGAAGCGTGGCTTGTCCTGTTATTGTTCATCTTTCAAGTCCCTTTCCCTCACTAATGATAGTCAAGAGCTGCCTACTGAGAATCAGTACAATGTGTGTGTATGTGGGCCGTGGGGGGTAGAAATCAGAGAAAAATATAATATGATCCTGGACCTAATACACACACATACAAACACACATATAAATTTCAATTGGTTAATATATTTTCCCACAAATAATTCAACCCTTCAAAGGACTTTAGTTCAGATTGCAGACATTGCAACCCAGCAAAAGCAGGCACTTCACTATCCTAGACCAACCTAAACAAACGTTCCTGAACAAAAGGGAGGGAGAGCTCCGGAATGCCCACAGCTCAACCATCCTCCCTCCTTTCAGCAGGCAGCACAGGCCAGGCGGAGGTCCCTGCTCTCTCCCTGATCAAAGTGCAAGGAGGGTGGAGCAGAAATCGGCTCTGTGTTTCCATTCAAGGCTTATCTGCCCTCCACCCTCCCACAGACAACTGAAAATGGAGGTACTTCCTGTTGAAAGAATGTGTTATCAGGGCCAGACCCAGCCTGGGCTTACCACTGAAAGCTGGTGGGGTTAGGTGGGAGACAGGCAGAGCAGCTGGGCTGGAAAACTCTCTCCAAAAGGAATAAATGACTTCAGGGAGAGCTTGGGCTGCTACAGATTGGGACATGGAAAATATCTGCTAGCCTGAGAAGCAGCCACAGTTCATCTTTAGATCACCTGGAATTTTTTTTTTTTTCCTGTGAGGAGCCTTCACTCAATTTTGGACACATATCTGAAAAGTCAAAGATTTCTGATTGGATCAACTCATGGAGACAAATGCCCAGCAGTGTCTCTCTGTTTTCCTTCATTTCGCACATCCCATAATGGGGAGGGCGAGAGACAGCTTCTGATGGGAAGGCAACACAGCCGAGAAAAGGAAACCCTGAAAGGGCGTAGCCTTTTCCAGAGAAAAACATGGGTTCTTTGGCTTGTGGATTACATGCATACATTTCCTTTGAGGAAGAAAACCAGAGAGGAGTGTATCGGGCATGCTCTATCTTCCTTGCTGGAATCTCTCTTCATGCAGTCTCCGTCTGAAGAAAGAAAACACGGCGCCCCAGGCAGGCTGAAGGACGACCGTGTGATCCTTCCCAGAGCAGACGACTTTGATGGTGATCACACTGCCTCCTTCACTGCAAGGCAGACTGTCGGCTCCCCCAGCCTCTGATCCGTCCTTCCTACACATCTCAGTGAGATTGTGCTTTCGGCTTTTTCTTGTGTGAGGGGAAGCCAGCCGTCCCTCACTGCCAAAGCTCTTCTCTGCTTTTGCAACCTCTAGGTTAGACTCCTGTGGTGCTTTATAGCTGCCTTCCTCAAAAGAGGAATTAAAAACTTTGTATAAATTCCAACAAAGGGGAAATGCTTTCCTGCAAATCGTAACTTCCACTATATAAACTACGATCATTTCAGTTTGGCTGGAGGTAACAGAGGACCAGACACAAAGTGACTCAATAATAGTTTAGAAGGTGACACATGAAAGACGCATGAACACACAGATTCTGTCTCCACCAGGACATGTGAAAACCAATCACAATGAAACTCTCGAATTCTTAACAACTTAATAAAACAAAAAAAACACAGACAACTTCTCTCTAGAGGGAGAGTCACCGTCACCTCAGCTGATGACCTAACTATTCAGCAGAACAGTTTTGTATTTTTTTTAAATTCAACAAATTCCTTACTGGAAATTTCACCAGCTGCTCCCCGACTCTGCCCCAACCCCTAACCCTCTAGCCCCTTCTAGGCCTGAGTAGGCAAGGATATAGCCACACCAAGGGATACTGCCCTTTTCAAGAAGAGGAAAGCAATTCTATGCACATAATCTATTCTGGACAAAAGAGCAAATTGTTTTATGTATCTGTGCACACTCAACAGCAAGCATGCTGTGGTGAAGAAAGGCACCAGTGAAACTCTGTAAGTACTCTGGGATTATCACCAAAACACTGATGTACAAATAGAAATTGCAAGGGAGAGGGTTTGTCCCACAACTTGAAGTCAATGAGCACCCTAAAGAAAAAGCTTATCTTCTAAATGAATCAGAATGAATCACACTACTAATCTTCAAATTAAGTGGGAAAGAATCCTGAGGCAAGATTTAAAACCTGGTGAATTATGATCTTAATTTTTATAACAAAACTCACTTTTCAGGAGATGGATGAGCATCTTAATCTCTCCATCTTAATTACAGAAAACCTACCAAGAAGCATTTACAATGCACTTAAACCACAGAAAGCATTAGGAAAGTACTAAGTATCAGAAGGAATAAAAAATTTGCTCTCAGAGAAATACAAATCTCTAAAATGTGTTTACTTTCTTAACACCATAACTCTACACCTCTAAATTTCCCCGTTAAGAAAGTGAGGATCTTATTCTAATATCTTGGGATGAAAAAAAAAAAATGCCATGCAAATAAAGCTGATCACTATTAACTTCCAAGACCCGTGTTTAAGTAGTGCTATTCTTCTTAAACTTCAAAGAGGTCTCCAGGCATCTCCCACTTACTCTACACAATACTCCTCAGGACCAGATGGTAGGAATTACTTTTCCCCTTTAGTAGAAGGAGGAAAACAGAGGATTTACAGAACCTTGGCAGCTCGCGATACTCACACAGACAGAGCTGGAACTAGCGCCTGGCTGCTGGAATCCGTTTCCTCCCAGCTGCTAATCCGTGAACCCCCAGAATAAACTTTTGACCATATTCAGGCTTCACCACGAATCAAGCAACTAAATTTAATGACAGCTTTAAATGTAAAATACTTGTGTTTAATAAAATTAAAATATGGTTCTGCAGCATGTGGCCCAGCTCTGGTGAAACCGTGCCAGGCCAACAACCAAACAGGCAGCGCACCATCAAGTCGGATCATGATTTAAGCATCGTCAGATGTTGACTTGGAACTGCTTACTCATAAGACCCCAATAGGACATTAAAATCAATGCCTTGTTATGTACTTGTTCAAATCATTCTTAAAATATGAGGTTAATAAAATAATGCCTTTGTGCTCAGTCTCACAAATTCCGAGTACCGAGCCTTTTAAAAAGCCTGATGTGATGGGTAGCTGACTGGTGAATTGTCATACTGCCAACACCTGTCTTTGGAGATGCTTTTTTAAATTATTAAAATTTCAGAGAAAATTAACAGGTAGGTCTAAACACGAACAGAATTAACAGATTGTACTTAATTCATATCCACTGGATCTTCATACTGCTAGTAACTCTTCTGGCAGACACCCATGAAATGCATAATAAATTACTTTTGTTCCAGTAAAGGAATTCGTTTTCTTCGAAGATTCATTTAGCAATAACCTTTCAGAGCAATCTAAGCCAGATTTCTTAAATTTGGCCATGTTTTCCCGTAACATTATTTCATGTTTTCTGACAATTTTGTATATTCTTATAGGGGTGGCGGGGAGGGGGGGAAAGAAAATTGCAAAGAATCTGTAATTTGAAAGAAAAGCTGTGTTCTGGGATGAGGCTGTAAGAAATGGTGAATAACTTCTGCCCATACTTATTCTTTATCCAGTATTCTGGCTATCAGATAGTGATAATGAGTCACTTATTAAATAAACCACAATTCTGTGATAAATTATGTGGACATATGTTACAAACTATTTAAAGCTTTACTGTTTTCTAATGTACATACAAAGCCATTGGATATTGATGTAGCACACAGTGCATTTTTTAACTACTTCTTACCATCCTCCCTGTCATACACACACACACACACACACAGAGGATTAAAAAAAAAAAAAAAAAGGAAGTCTAGAAAAGGCCTTGAGATCAGAATGAAAGTATGCAAATCCGCATGCTTGAACATTCCCTGCTAGGGTGACGTGTGACTTTCATGCGAAGGCCAATGTGGTCAGACAAGAACGTGAGTTATTAGAAGGGGCTGTGAACGTAGAAAGAAAGGGAGCCTGGCACATAGGGAGCATAAAGATAAAACGCCAACGAAATATTTATGTTCATGGCTTGTAGCATGTGGCAAGTGGGATATTAATAACTGTGATGATTGGTCAACTCCCTGGGAGTGGTAACAGCCCTGGACTGGGAGGCAGGAGATGTCGGTTCCAGTCCCGGCTTCAACACTGGCTTGTTTTGTGACCTTAAGGAGTCACTCCGGATCTTGGTTTATAAATGAGGCAATAATAATATCTAACCACACAACTCTCTCACAGACCCTTTGGGAGATTAATGATTTTTTAACCCCTTTGCTACTCATTTAGAAACGAGTGTTTTGGACGATAGACTCTGAAAAAAAAAAAAAAAAAGAATAGGTATTTGCCTATTAAGAAATGCTTTTACAGTGATTTCTTCATAAATATTCATTAAAGATAATTTGAACATTCTGAAAAGTTCCAAAACTTAGCATTTGCTTGTGTATGGATTTAAATCGTAGCATTAGAAGATTTCAGTACTGCAATCTGTGTTTCTCTTAAAAGAACCTTGTTATAACCACATTAGCTATGTCAACAAAAGTTAATTTTTACTACTTTTTTTTTTAACTTAATGTTACCCAACTGCCATATTCTTACTACCACTACACATTTGTTTTCTAAGTATAACACTGATAAGAAAATTTGCATTAAGTGCCTTAAATACATTCCTGGTCAAGAGCAAAAAACTTCTCTCACACTATTTTCCCACCTGTTTCAGTGGGAGGATATCTGATGCTGAAATTATTAATCAAAGTTAGTCAAATTTCTTTAAGAAAACATTCTTTCTTCTCTCTAAAGATTTCAAAGAAATGAACTGATATCACATATTAATCTAACACGCTGTAGTGGCAACAACATTGACCGCATCAGCCAGACCTGCGGCCAATTGCTTCTCAATTTGACACCGGACCTGGGAACTGTTCTTTACCTTCTGCATCTCACTTAGAAGGAGGAGTAAAAAATAAAATGTATCTAAAGCACCTGGCACATAAAAGGTACCTGACAGAAACTAATTTCCTGCCTCCCTATGTTCACTATCTTATAAGTGAGAGAGTATAGGAAAAGGAAAAACTTCTCCAAAGCAAGAGCACTATGATAAAATCGAAGACCAATCCACCACTGTTTGCCTCTCGAGTCCTCTAGAAGCTCTGTGGCATATTCAAGTTAAAAATGAAGCAGTAATTTTCTGCTCCAGCCCCAGCAGTCTCTTGCATTAGAGCTCGCCTTCATAGGTTCCTCGGAGCAACTTAACAGTATAAGCACAACACAAGTCCTTCACAAACGTTCCTTTCAGCTCTTTCACAGGAACTATAATTTTGTGACCAACCATAGTGCACAGTAAATCAAAAATAATTCCATAACTTGGAGAAAAAGACAGCGGAGTGTAAATCTGCTAATAAAGACTCCCCCTCCACTGGAAAATGCATAGTAAGCTACAGGACCTACTAAGGTGTTTTTCTATTTCCACCACGGGATGCAAATATTATATGTGAAATAAAATCTATAAAAACCATTTAAAATATTTACCTGCCTAAGCTTTCTTCAGAGGCCTTATAAAGCACACCAAATAATCTTGAGTCAGTCCCTAGATCACTGCTGTTGGCCACAAGCACTTATGGGTGCTTAACTCCTTCAAACGACCACACAGCTCAGGGGTGACTACATTAGGGAAATAGGTCTAGCTAAACACACAGCATCCTAGAAGCACACAGGGGACGGGAACGATGACACCTATTTACTAGCAAGAAACAGAACAAAAGAGTGGTTAAGATACACCCAAACAGGCCCAGATGCAGCCAGCGAGGAACCTGAGTCTCTATCTCTCAGGTTATTGTCCACCTCTCTTTGTGGAAGTTGTGTATCACCAGCAATGCCCCACAAAGGTGAGGACACACATTTCCCATCCCTAACACGCCATGTCTAATACGTTTCCATTAGAAGAGGTAACCAGGCAGCCACTCCAACCACCCGGCCCCCAGAATCCCTGGAGGCAGAGAAATCCAGTGCCGGCCTAAAGAAAGTCAGCGCATAGAACCAGCTGCCGGAGATGTTTTTCCTCCCTAACTGTGAGGAGGAAACTCTGCTTGTAAACTTGACAAGCAGGCGCATGCTGCATTTGTTTACATCAATTATCAAAATACAGAACCCTCCAGTAAGAAGGTCCTAATTGTTGGACTCAAGTGTACAGACAGAAAACACATTTGTCACCGAAGCAGGATTTAAATAAAGTCCATCACATCATTTGGGCCCTGACGTAGATTTGAAATATTTTCAACTATCTACTTTCCACCCGTTCTATCAGCCTCACTTCCTGCCTTTGGCTTCTTACACCCTACACTCCAGCCACAATGAACTAACTATTTCCCTTCAGCTCCAAAGATTCCCATGCCTTCTTCTTTCCTGGATACCTCTGTCCCAATTTTTTCCTTGTAAAAATCCTAACTAATTGTAATTGCCTCTACTCTGTGAAGCCATCTCCAACTCTAGCTATCACTCCTTTAAAGCACGTCCAAATCTGACCAGTAGTATCTATGTCTATACCTGTCTCTCTCCACCCCTGTCTCTCTCCACCCACCCCTACCACCTGCATGTTTTAAACAATTCCAGATGTGGCACTTTGTTTTACTCAAATGGAACAAGGACTAGTAAAGCAAGGGCTGGTCAGATATATTTCTCTCTCCACTTACCTTCAATACTTTATGTTTAATGATGATTTTAATATTATATGGGTAGTTTTAATATTAACTTAAATAGGGTTTACATTTTTTTTTTCATTTTATTTTAGAAATAGAAAGAGACAGGAGTCTTGCTATGTTGCCCAGGTTGATCTAACTCCTGGACTCAAGTGATCCTCCAGCCTCAGCCTCCCAAAGAACTGGGATTCCAGGCATGAGCCACTGCACCTGGCCTAATTTTTTAAAACAATTATTTATAAAAACTACTTTTAGGCAGGTATAATATGTTCAGTGACTTCTCATTCTCAGACATTGTCTTATTGCTAATTTTTCTGTAGCTGCCATCTTCAGATATTATTGCTAATTTCATCTTCAAATTAATCCCTATTACAAAAGAAATTAAGACAACTTTTTATCTATAAAATTTGGGGATTGAGCTATAAAGTATCCTCCAGTTTTACAAATTT
This sequence comes from Theropithecus gelada, assembly GCF_003255815.1. Taxonomy (NCBI): domain Eukaryota; kingdom Metazoa; phylum Chordata; class Mammalia; order Primates; family Cercopithecidae; genus Theropithecus; species Theropithecus gelada. Next base: position 14,271,508 of record NC_037686.1, on the reverse strand, counting down.
TGAGTTATAAGAGGAGAAATAGGAGGAGTAGGGCCATTTGTGGACTACTTATTAAATCTTATTGCAGAAATAGAACATTACCATGTTTCTCTCCTAAATAACAACAACAACAACAAAAAAAACTATAAAATACAATTCTGTCAATAAACGAAATTCAAGGGAAAAAAGGATTTTAATATTCTTACAATCCATAGAGAACAAAAGCCAAAGAAGTTTTTTTTTTTTTTTTTCTGAGACAGTTTCGCTCTTGTTGCCCAGGCTGGGGTGTGACGATGCAATCTCAGGTCACTGCAACCTGCAACTCCCGGGTTTAAGAGATTCTCTTGCTGAGAGTAGCTGGGATTACAGGCATGCACCACTGTGCCTGGCTAATTTTGTATTTTTAGTAGTGATGGGGTTTCTCCATGTGGGTCAGGCTGATCTCAAACTCCTGACCTCAGGTGATCAACCCGCCTCGGCCTCCCAAAGTGCTGGGATTAAAGGGGTGAGCCACCACGCCCAGCCCAAAGAAAATCTGATTATCTATTTAGATCAACTAAATATACATTTTTCAGTAAATCTGCATAGATAAGAAAATTCTTAGCCAGAAAGAAAGACTATTTTTGCCACAGAAAGAAACCATCTATCACAAATTAAGTTTAACATACATTTTTAATAAATAAAAATAATTTCAAAAGAAAAAAAATAGGCAATATTTTAAGCAGGGCTGCATGGCCATGAGGCCTCCTGATCTCAGACAGAAACACACAGCCCTCCCTGTGCCTGTAGCACACGCACAGCCTATATAACCAAGAGAAACTGAGTCATCCGGTGGCGAGGGCATTGACTTGCTGACTCTTATCCGAAGGAATGTCTCCTTTCTGCTCAGACACAGGTCTATGAAAGCACAGATTAACAAGTATATAAAGCTAAGACATGAGGTTTCAGAGCAGCACAAACATTTTCATGGCATTAGGACAACTTATCCCGGAAGAATGCCGTGCCCTAGGAATTACGCCCACACCTTCATTCCTGCTAGGGGAGGGGAGCCCTGGAGCCCCCTCTCCCAGAAGCAGACAACCACGATAGACCCCTTCCACGATACTCAGCTCCTGTGGCTCCTTTCACCCTGGCCAAGAGAGCTCAGGACGCTGGTATCATGCTAAGGCCCCGGTGCCATCACTTAAACGGCCGCATGAAAGGCAGGTCAGAACCCTGTTCCTGTCATGTCCCAGGAGTTAAAATAAGCCTGCTGGGAATGCCTACCGGTGATCTACAACTGATTTTTCAAGGGGGAATTAAAGTAAATAGCATGTTTCATATGGGCCTCTGGAACAGTTTTTTACTTCCTTGCTATTACTCACAGTCATTAAAGAAGGGCAGTGATACTGCTACTTATACCTCTAAATGGAGGGATATGTGGCCCCCAGTTCCGACTTCTGCTGGGAGTGTGCCTGAGATCGCCCTTTGCTTTGTAGCTCCGTGGCCCCATCAAACTAGAGTCACCCTGCACTACTAATTTCTACCAGTCAGTCACAGGGAGCGCTGGAGATCCGTGGGGTGGACGCATTACCTTAGGAGGCTTAAACTCCAAGCCAACCTCAGTGCTGTGTATGTAATACATATACTTTCTAAACACCAGATACAACCTTGCTATGTGGATCTGATATTTTCTTCACGCACAGCATTTCACAAAATCCTATAGGCAATCAGTCACAAAGCCAGCTGCCGTCTAACATCACGCACTGTGACCAAAATGGGAAAATGACACACCTTTGTCAACACAGCCACCTTTTAAAAATGCTTCTACCAGCTGTTCACAGATGGCTCCTCCAGCAGACTCTTCATAGCTACTCGGCTGCCACATGGGCCATGCCATACACATGAAGGCTCAGCCCACCCAGAGAGGACATCAAAAAGTGCTAAGGGATCTACGGTCATATGCGGGCACGCCATGAAAACAACCTAGGGAAACCACTCAAGCCTACTACAGGTATTCTTACAGGGGGACAGCTTCCAAAGGCAGCCAGCAGACGAGTAGCTGTTTCCCCACAATGGCCACAGCAGGTAGAGGCTTTTGGAGACATCCATGAAATAAAACCTTGCAAGCCCAGGCACCAGCCGTGTGCTCGGAACAAGGCCAGGAGTCAGTCCCTGGGGAACTGGGGAGGTCTGTAGGCAGGCCAGCAACCCTACCCCCTGCCCAGGTAATTGCAGTCAGACAGCATTTCTGCAGCCCAGCCCAGAGGCTGGAGAGATGCCCCCTGGCTGCAGCTCACACCAGCCACTCCCAGCTTCTCAGTCCCCATGGAGGCTGCCTAGGCTACGGAAGGGATGGAAGCTTGCAGCTGAAGACCTGGTATGAAACTAGTACTCTCAAACTCCATCGTTAACATCCTTGTTGCTTTGCCTCCTCCCTGGTGGGGAACTGATCTTTCCTCTGAAGAGCACTGACCAGCAAGCCACCTCCATTTGCTCTGCCCTGGCAAGAGATCATTGGACAGTAAGCCTAGGATCAGAGATAGAACTCCCAAGGCCCTTCTTCTAGCCAGACCTTGGCCCTTTCCACTGCCTTTTCACTCCTTTCCCTGGAGGGCAACTGATAGGACTTGCTAATAGCCAATTTGGAAATTTTACATCACAAAATCACAAGACTTCACCCACAATGGTTCCAAGTCCCCAAGCCCACTTTGGGTATATATCGACTTCAGTGCAATTTATCATTCAAATTAGTCTTTTTGCCACATTTAAGCTGGACTGTACCACCAACAAAAGTGACTTGGAGCTGGCAGCAGTCCTCATTTCAGTTAGGAGAGAAGGCAGCTCCCTCCCTGCTTTAGAAAACCAAATTGTTTTGCCTCTAGCTACACAATTGCTCCTGAGGACTAGGGCATAATAAAGGATATTTTTAGGCCAGGCACGGTGGCTCAGGCCTGTAATCCTAGCACTTTGGGACACCTAGGTAGGTGGATCACTTGAGGTCAGGAGAGTTCGAGACCACCCTGGCCAACATCCCGTCTCTACTAACAATACAAAAAAAAAAAAAAAAAAAAATTGGCCGGGCGCAGTGGCTCACGCCTGTAATCCCAGCACTTTGGGAGGCCGAGACGCGTAGATCACAAGGTCAGGAGATCGAGACCATCTCGGCTAACACGGTGAAACCCCGTTTCTACTAAAAATACAAAAAAATTAGCTGGGTGAGGTGGCGGGCGCCTGTAGTCCCAGCTACTCGGGAGGCTGAGGCAGGAGAATGGTGTGAACCTGGGAGGCGGAGCTTGCAGTGAGCTGAGATCGTGCCACTGCACTCCAGCCTGGGCAACAAAGCAGAGACTCCGTCTCAAAAAAAAAAAAAATTAGCTGGGTGAGGTAGTGTATGCCTATAATCGTAACTTCTCGGGAGGCTGAGGTAGGAGGATTGCTTGAATCCAGGAGGTGGAGGTTGCAGTGAGCTGAGACTGCACCATTGCACACTCCAGCCTGGGTGACAGCAAGACTCAGCCTCAAAAAAAAGAAAAAAAAAAGAAAAAAAAAGTTTTTAAATAATCTTTTCATTTCCCAAGAAACATGTTCTATTTACCACTTTCAATCCTCAGTTACATCTAACCTGTCTGTAAAACACAACGCCCTGGCATGGAGTCCACCTTTATAAAGCCTAAAAACATGCTTTACCATGAGTCTGCAACAAAAAACAACTAAAAGGTTTCTTCCCTTGTGAAACTCAGAAAAAGCTCAAAAGAATTTGGGTCGGAGGACAAAGAAAAATATCAAATATAATTTTAAGCACAGTTTAAACATTCTGTTTTAAATATTTAATTTTTGTTTGTTAAAGCCAGTAAAAATACGGTGGAAAGAAACCAGGTCTGTGGTTCCCAAACACCTCCGGGGCAGTAGTTCCAATTTCACCTGGGGCACTTGTTCAAAAACAGATATCTAAGCCCCACACCCAGAGACTCTGACTTGGAAAATCCAGGGTGGGGCCCAGGAATCTCTAGTATTTTAAAGTACCCCAAATAATTTCAGGATAAAACTAAATGTAGAAAACAATTACTAAGTAAATAGGCATTTAAATGCTGGTGTTTAGTCCTAATCTAGTCTCGGTATAGTCCCAAGGGTCACAAGGGTACATTTCAGAGTCCTGCTTACCGGAGGCCCTGCCTTGGAGCTCACTGAGGTCTGAGGGAAGGCCCAGTATTTTTTCGAAGGGCATTCTAGGTAAATTTGGGAAACATTAGGGTGGGAAGATGCTCTTTACTTGAGGCAAACTGAGTTTTGGTCACAGCTTTACAAGAAGCTAAGTCTGTGATCCTCACAAAGACCCAGGCATCTCCCGTCCACAGTGGCACAAATCACTCCTAGGTTTTGTCGTAGCTGAAATAAACCCCGGTACAATTAAGGTGCATTAGAAGAAGGCAAGCTCTCCCAGCAAGAACACAATTGGGCAAAGGAAATCAGTGAGTACAGCAGCACATAACGCTTTATGATGAGCTTCGCTTTGGGTGGATGATTTAAAAAAGCTGGAATCAATACGATAAACAAAAGCTACTTAAATGTTACAGGCACTGTGATCGATGGCACCACTGACCTCATAGTTCTTCTGATCTACATTAGAAATATATAAATATATATACATAATATATATAGCAACTCTGATAAAAACCTGGAAAGAAAACAATTTAAAACTCTTTAAACCAAAACTTCTTGCTTTTACTTGAGTTAATTTAGCCATAAAGAAAATGATACAGATCTTAATTAAGAGGTTTGTAAAGTACTTAAGTTTGTCATTTTGTTGACATTTAAATGTAATTTCCTCTGAAAACTATTCTTAGGTATCAACTAACTAAACTGAACTGTTGGTTTAGATTATTGTACTACCAGATAAGATAAAATTTGAGATAATTTACTAGAGAGCAACCCAGTCATTTAGGAGTCTATGCTGTTTTAACACTTACCCCTGAGGCTGTAGGTTGTGTTGTGGGGGAAGTATTTTTGCTGCAATCATCTGAGTTAGAAGAGGTGGAAGTTGGAGTCATGGGAATGGAATTATTGCTATTACCTGCAACAGTCAAAATTAACCTTATAAATACACATATGCTCTACTGTTAAGGTTGGCAAATACTTTACAGTCAAATGTCATTTTAGTATATTTACCAGAGCAAGTCTTTGATTTATTTATGTTCTTAGGTTTTCGTTTCCTGGTTTGAATTCCCTCTTTCTTCATAGCAAGTGGTCTGGGCACCTAAAAAATTTTCACATAGGCCATAAATTTAATATTATATTGAAGAAAAATCAAAGACCCAACATTGGTACTAAAAGCCCTCATTTAAAAGAATTTGGCAGCCGGGCGCAGTGGCTCATGCCTGTAATCCCAGCACTTTCGGAGGCCGAAGCAGGCGGATCACCTGAGGTCAGGGGTTCAAAACTAGCCTGGCCAACATGGCGAAACCCTGTCTCTACTAAATATACAAAAATTAGCCAGGCATGGTGGCAGGCACCTATAATCCCAGCTACTTGGGAGGCTGAGGCAGGAGAATCACTTGAACCCAGGAGGTGGAGGTTGCAGTGAGCCGAGAGAGCACTACTGCATTCCAGCCTGGGCAATAAGAGTTAGACTCCATCTCAAAACAAGAAAAAGAAACAAGAAAAAAAAAGAACTTGGCATAAATTTCAATCCAATTTTTATACACACTCAAGAGATCCCAAGTGCACAAAGACTACACTTTCCTCATCAAATGCAGAGATTCCTTCAGAAAGAATGAGATGATTTGTCAAGGAGAATTTAATTCCTTCAACTTAACGTTTATTGTTTGAACTGAGTAGCTATTCACTGAATAAGAATTATTTCAAAGAGATCATGTATTTCCTTCCTCCTACAGATGCAAGGTTATTTTTCTATTTTTTAAGATTGAGGTGTTTATAATGCTTTGTGCAATCCTTTAAAATGAACTATGAAATATTTCAAACTGTAACTATTAAATGCATTATTCCTTTGCATAAATGTCTGATTACATTCAAAATTATTAAGATATATAGACCAGTGATTGTGCATTTTTGATTGATTTCCTTAATTGTGCAGTTTTAAAAATGGTTACTACCATATTACCCATTCTAAAATACACATTTTTCACACTTTCGCATTTTGAAAACTGGAATGTGTCTTAAATGAACGTTTGCAATAGTTCAATTGGTGGCATTTTTTGTCTCCTACTTGTGCATAAGATAATATTTCATATTATAATTAAAAGCACCTTCGATTCAATAAAGTAAATATATTCAGTATGTACACTGAATATATTAAACATATTCAGTAATAAATCACATGCATTCAAATTTTTCACTTGAGTATCTTTCATTTGCTGATTTTTTGTAACTGAAATCACATACAAACCAGACACTAAATGTATATATAAGTGAGCAGAATACATGGCATACCCCATGGAGTTTCATGTAGAGTCCACAAGCATTGCACACGGGTTCACCCTCGGCGTTTCTGCGCCATAAGGTGGTAGTTGTGGTGTGACAGTTGGCACAGGACAATCCAAGCCGCCGTGATGAAGGCTAGAAACAGTACAAGAACATAAGTGGAAAAACATAAGTGACATATATATATATATATATGCTACATACATACATTAAGGTATTTTGTCCCTGTCATCAACAAGCATGTATCTATTTTATTATAAATGAAATGGTCCTTAAGAAAAAAAATTGCAGTGTACTTAGACTGACTTTTCTGGACCAAGAAATCTGAGGTCTGCATAGTGTGCTAGACCCTATAGATTTGATTTACTCCTCCAGCTACCCTATCTCCATGGATTCAAGAATACCAGGGAGCAGTCATATAGTTGGCCAACAACTTCATGCAAAGCTTTTACCAGCGTCCTAACAAGGAGAGTTTCACCCACGGTTTCTTCTCCAATTTAGAGTTTCCCAGATACTCCTGGTATCTTTTTTAGGGGAATTAAAAGATTTTCTAAAAGTTGGCCAAATAGAGTTATATTCAAAACACACCGGAAGTAACAACGCAGGTAGACATCAACATGAGAGTGCCCCACCTCCCCCCCGGGCCCGCCCCCTACCGTGGACAGCAGTTGGCGGTGCACTATCACAGGTCTGAGATTTAAGTCATGAAATGCAATCACAAGCCACTTGCCAATGTGCTAAATGGCTCTGGGCAGTCTCCACTTCCCCTGAAAACTGGAGATCATCAGGTCTGTTTCTCAGATATATGTAAAGGAGTAAACCAGAAACTTTGAAAGGGCCTTTGAAAGTAGATTAATGGAAACTTTGAAAGTACATTAATGGAAATGGATTTCAGAAGAGGGGTAAATGTTTTGTAAAAAAAAAAAAAAAAGAAATATCTTTGAGCACATTCCATAATTACCATCATGATTGCCTGCTGCCTGTATTTTTGTTTTATCTATTTTACAAAAGACACAAGCAAATTTTATGGCATCATGTTAATGCTGCCATTGTCTTAGATGCAGTGATACTAATATATTTGCCCTATCAGTATTATTCTCAACTTTTGTTCATACAAAGGGTTAATTGGTATTACCAGAAAAGGTAAAAGGCCACCTGTCTGCCACTGTCACTCCTATTTCCATGTTTTCTTTATGCCCACAACATCCTTAAAGGGAATTTATTATCTCTAGATTACTACATGTTAATTATAAAGGATGGGAGTTTAAGCTAATATAATTTCCTACCCAGAATGGCAAAATATAAAACTTGTTTTTAAGTTGCCAAGCTTAAATTTCCTTTTAAATGCTGTAAATTACTATAAAAATTGTGACATAGCTTCAGTTAAAAAAAAAAAAAAATGCATGCTTGCTTCCATAGTAAAATTGGAAGGATACAGAGAAGATTAGCATGGCCCCAGCACAAGAATGACACCCAAATTCGTGAAGCTTTCCATATTAAAAAAAAAAATTAGAGAAAGATTTGGGACCAAACCAAGTTGAAAATTACAAAATTTGCGAAGTTAAGAAAAATCAATTGTAAAGAATGAAGAAGAGAAATGTAAATTGAATATGTATCGAATATTCACAGATTACAGGACAGAGACTTCCAAAATTTTTGCTGGCAAATTTAAAAGATGAAATTAAAATTTGCATTTATGATTCACATCCTGCTGCATTACTTAGCATCACTCTTTACAGATAAGTTATAAACACAAAGAGACACTGGCAAACGTTTTAGCACTACAACATTTCTAAGAAGTCAGCGCTAAGAATCAATTTGCCTTTAGTTGAAATGAGTATGGCTTGGCTCACAGGAGAGCTACCTGGGAAACTGCTTTGCTAAAATCACGACAACATATTAACAAAACTTTACACATCCAGGCTTTTCTTTTTTCTTTGTGGTTAAAAGAAAATAATTTTTTAGGAAAGGATTCCTTTTTCTTCATAAATGTGAAATCAGTAAATGAGGGACAGGAAGGTTCACTTTATAAACCAGTCATTTATGACAGTTTCCAGTGGAATTTGGAGCCAATGTGAAGCAAACTTGTTATCAGAATTTGCCATTATAACAAAGGACTTTATGACTGTCAACTGCAGATCATAAGTGAAGCCAGTCCTCATAAACATGTGAAATGCAGGTGAATGGGTTATAAAAGTTCCTTGTAACAAGCGATCTCAGTCATATTCCTCACTGACAAGGAATTCAAGTTACACCATAAATCTCTTACTTTGCAATGTATTGCAAGTTCAGATTCACAGTGATTGGTTCTATACTGCTGGCTAAACAAACTTGAGTTCAACATTCTGTTTCTGAGAACTAAGCCAGATCCATCAAAACCATAAATAAGAAGCCCACAAGGAGACCTCATTGATAGTGACACACCCTTCAATTGGTATCATTTATAACCCATTTACAAAGCATATTTGCTGACCTTGGTTATGGCCAAGACACCTGCTAAGCACAAAGAAAATTAATTGATTCAGAAATGCTAAAAACTGTTCTTTTTTTTTTTTTTTTCCTTCTAAGTTATTTTTACTGGTACATGCACAAAACAAATGGCACTATCTAAATATGTTACTAGATCAAATTTATAATGCAACTGGAACCTAAATGGCTACTCTTCCACCAAATTTTTGCTCAATCTCTAGAAAATGTTACCTTTGAGAGTTCAGTTAGTACTCAGCTCAAAGTGCCTTTCCAGAAAAATAAATCAGTTTCATTGTTCATGTGTTGTCTATTATATGAAAACAAGGAACTTCTGTGGGATATTTTCCACTTACTACTTTTTCTTCTTTAGTATGATGCATTTAAGAAAAAATGAAACCCACAGAGAGTCACACACTACAGTTAAAATTTCTTTAAAGAAAATTTTAAGCTGTGGGAGGTTGTAACGAGTGTAAGGCATACACATTCATTAAATTAACCTCGGCCACTTTATTTTAAATGCATTAAAACAAAACCAACCATAAAACTAATTGCTTCTCTTTAAGGCGTCAGACTTATATTGTGATGCAATTTCACTCTAATCTATTTAACACAAACAACATGGGTAGCATTTGTTCCTGCTAATTAGAGTATAACAAATAAATTACTGGGATACTTAAGACGTCTGGCATCTAACTGTAACATATTTAGCTTTAAAGGGTTATTAGATTATGAGTACTTCGCTAAACAAATGTTAGCCTTACAATGGGGCTGGTGAAAGCTTTCCTTTATTTTCTCTAACCATTACAGCGGTACTCTCTCCGGCTAAGAAGCACACATAACAATGACAATACAAGACTAATCCCTGAAATCAGGATTCCCTTTCTTTAAAACATGGTGGCCGGGCGCGGTGGCTCACGCCCGTAATCCCAGCACTTCGGGAGGCGGGCGGATCACCTGAAGTCGGGAGTTCGAGACCAGCCTGACCTACATGGAGAAACCCTGTCTCTACTAAAAATACAAAAAAATTAGCTGGGCGTGGTGGCGCATGCCTGTAATCCCAGCTACTCGGGAGGCTGAGGCAGGAGAATCGCTTGAACCGTGGAGGCGGAGGCTGCGGTGAGCCAAGATCACGCCATTGCACTCCAGCCTGGACAACAAGAGTGAAACTCCGTCTCAAAAATAAATAAATAGATAAAAAGTACAAGGTGTGCGAATTGGTGAAAACGCTCAACTTAAGAACATACAAACCACACGTTTTCTCAAGTTCTACAAGGTTCTCTGATTTCGAAATAACAAAAGTTAGAGCAAATAAATTTTCACCAGGTTCAAGGGCAATCCAAGATATGGAATTTGGGGATACACCTGAGGATAAGAGGTAGAAGTGACCAAGAAGGTGGAAAGGACAAAGTAAAAGGCACCCAAAAGAATATGGCTGTGAGGAGGCGAGAGGGTGGGTGGATTTCTGGCATATTCTATTCGGGGGGTGGATGGTATAAGTGAGCATGGTTTTTCAAGGATAAAATCTAAACCATACCCAGTGAAAAAAGTCTTCCTTCGTCCAGCCTCGGTAGGTCTGTTTTTCCCCTCGGGTTACCATCACCAATTTTTTGCCTATCTTACCAGAATTATTACAGTGCTTTGGCAAGTACACCTAGAGATATATAGATTTTCTTCTTTCTTTCTTTGCTTGAAACATGGTAACATTTTTCACCTTCCTTTTTTGTTTGTTTTTGTCATTTAGGAACGTCATTCCCTGCGCATAAATATGGGGAAAGGCTATCTTGGCTTCCCAGACGCCGGTTTCGGGGTAACCTCTGCTTGGGCGCCAGCGGGTGGGCGTTGGAACAGCCGGGACAGGATGGTACCGCTGGGTCCCCGCTCAGGTGGGACCGGGGCGGCCGCACCTGTCCCCGGGGAGGGGGACGCCCCGGAGGCAGGCAGAGCCGGGGGGCGGGCAGGGCCAGTAGAGCCGGGGGCCCGGCCGCGAGCCAGGGGCAGGGCAGGTCACACTCACCACGCGCTTCTGCGGCTTGATGAGGGGCCGGCTGAGGCCGTTCATCTTGCTGTAGAGCCCGCAGGCGTTGCACAGGTAGTGGCCGGTGCCGTCCCGCCGCCACAGCGGCGTCTGGATGGAGCCGCAGTTCACGCACTCGCGGCTCTCGGACAGGTCCTCCAGCAGGTCTGCGGCGACAGCGGGGCGAGAGGGCGGGTGAGGCCGCGCCGGACCCGTCCCTCCCCGCGACACCCGGGGGACCCCGGCCCCCAGCCCCGGTGCCCGGCTTCCCTGCCCGCACCCTTCCCGGCTGCGCTTTTCTCCTTGGCCGCAAAGCCAGGAGCAGGGTTTTTATTTCGTCACTGTCGATCCGCTGACCATTTGTCCAATACTTCTGTACACCCGGGGCGCCCCAGTAGAGACCCCGGGAAAGAGACAGTGCTGGAAGCAGAGGACGTCAGAGTCCGAGATGAGCGGTGGGGAGGAGGTCGGCTTGAGTCCCCTGACCCCTACTCTCAGGCTGTCCCGGAGCTTTTAAAGACTAAAATCCATCATCATTACAGTACGTCGTTGCCAAACCCGAGCAAGCCACACAGCAATACTGACCACTGAGCCCCGCTGCAACCCACAAATATCCGGGGACAGAGCGAGGCTGCCGCATTAACTTTTATCTCAAGTAATTTTAAAAAGTATTTTCTACATCTGCCACCGGTCCATATGTGCCTCTTCTCCAATTAAAGATACACAAGTGAAATTAAAAGTACTATTCTTAGGCACCTACGTTAGTTAGAAACTAGAAACGAGAAAATTACTCTCAACTTTTCAGGGGTAAAATGCACTAACATTAAGCACAGAGTTTATTTTCATGTCACGAAGATCAAATGCTAAAATCCCCTGATTTAGAAGTGGGTCCAACTGTTTCTATCCGCAAAATTTTTATAAAAGGTTGATACCTTACTGATTGAGAAAATTACCAAGACCTTCCCAGTGATCATTTTGAGTTATACAATCTATTTAAAATGTGTTTATTTTACCTAATTTTATTATTATTATTCTTTGGTTAGTTTTCAGAATTCACAATAACCTAAACCTGCTAATAAAACAAATCTTAATTAAGAGTAAATGTAACATTTATTACTTCTCAAGAAGGTTAAATATGGAAGAATAAATGTCTCTAAAAATGAGATAGGTACTTATAAGTATAGACCAAAAAAAAAACATATAGACCACCATTTAGGTTCTTTAGATTATAGAAGGTTTAAACGTTCTAGTTTTGCATTATTGAAGAAGCATTTCTGAATCACTTTTTAAAGTAAATAAACATTACACTTTAGAGTTTTAGCTGAAGATTGTGTGCTAGTGAACCTTTTTGTTCTTTCTCACCCCCTTGCAGTTTATTGCTTGTGTCTACCATCAACTCTGGGGTAATGATATTTAAATATTACTTTAGCATAAAAACTCTTTAATTCCATTAATACTATTTACAAAACAAGTCTCCTTTCTCATTTCTTATTAAGTTTTAAAGAAACTAGCATCCTACACAGCCCGAGTTCAAAGTTGTCATGGGGATACCGCAACTCACAACAGATCACAAAGATTTATTCTTCTCCGCTCTAAAAGCCACTATTGACTATGGTAATCAGTAAAATACTCAGGACTTCAAGGACACTGAAGTTAAACAAGGTATTTGTCTTTGTTGTTGACTTTAAAATGTTACCTATCAGAGCCCCTCTGGACAGAGGAGTGGGGCATTCCCTGGAAAACCCAGTCCTCTGCCTGGGAACAATAAGAATCCCAATAGAAGACAGCATAAACTCCCCAGGTAGAACTATTTAGTCATCTGAAAACCCAAAGACAAAATTTAATTAAAAGTCCACTTTGAATAAATAATAAATACAATCTAGGAAGTTTGCTTATTTTTAGTTAAATAAAATCTCTCTCATTCCCTCCCAACCTCTTTCCCAAACCCACCAAGCAGCTATAATCCTCTAAATGACTAAAAAGGAAAAAAAAAAAAAAAATGCTGTCTGTATATCTGATTGTGCTGGAGGCTTGCTCACCAAGTTCCCCCTTTTCAACTCACCATTTCTCACCTAACATGGCTGTTTGGGGTGCCCTTGGGGAGTGATAGATTCAGAGCAGAAGGGCACCACCACCTGTCTTTCTGTGTGTGGCACCAAGACACAGGGACTCAAACACAGTTCTGCAGGAGCTTAGGAGGGTGTAGGACCCAGGAAATAAAGGGGTGTGAGAACTCTGAGATCACCCCAGAGTAAGCTCATCCCATCTACCCAGTCAGCAAGAGGTGTATAGCGTGGGTTTCCAGAAGCCTCCAGATTGTGCGGGTTGATCAAGTTCAGCACTCGGGTTTTAGCTCTGGTGTTTAAAGTGTCTGCCTCCAAAAACGGTTTGTTTAAAAAAAAAAAAAAAAAAATCTAAGAAACAGGAAACCTAGCTAGGAAGCCGGCCCCAGAGTACCTGTGAGGACAAGCAAAGTTAGGGTCACTCGCTCCCCACCCTTCACCCCAATACTGGCTTGGTCCCAGTCGCTTCCTGATTTCCTAACAGACTCTATGCAAAAGCTGGGTGTTCCCAAATCCCTTCCCATCTTTTTAAACATAATTTTTTTAAAAAATGCTTAAAAAATAACAAATCTTCTAGGTCTACAGAAAATTTCTCTAACGGTGGTGTGCCCAGAAGATGAAAAAATTAGGGAAAGTATAGGCTAAATTTAAAACAAAAAGCAACATATTAACTTGCCCACAACTGCCCCATACTGCCTCTAAAGGGATTTCGCATACAGAACCAGTTACTGTAAACATTTAAAGACTCTCTCAGCCATATGAAATGCTGGAAGATTGGAGGAAAGGAACCTGGAGATCAAGCTAAGGTGTGTCGAGAAATAGGCAGAGTTGCAGGCGCTGGCTCAGGCTGCAGCTAGCCCTCACCCAACTCACACACCCTTGCACATTCCCTACAGAACTCCCCGACTGACAAAAGAAGCTTCACACCCAACCATTGCCTCCTTAGAGATTCCCAGTCTCTCCATCTCTGCTCCTGGGAGCCAAACATGGGTCCCTATGCAGCGGTAAGGAAGAGAGCCCTTGACTCTCAAGTTCCAAGCCAACAGTGCAAATCTCAACAGGGTCCCCGATCCCATTCCACACACCGGAAATATGGTCTCGGGGCCAGCTTTGCAGCAGAAGCAAAAAGAGGGAATTTCGCTGGGCGCGGTGGCTCACGCCTATAAGCCCAGCACTTTGGGAGGCAGAGGTGGGTGGATCACCTGAAGTCAAGAGTTCAAAACCAGCCTGACCAATATGGCAAAAACTACTAAAAATACAAAAAGTAGGTGTGGCGGCACGTTCCTGTAATCCCAGCTACTCGGGAGGCTGAGGCAGGAGAATCACTTGAACCCAGGAGGTGGAGGTTACAGTGACCACTGCACTCCAGACTGGGTAATAGAGCAAAATTAAAAAGAGGGAATTTTGAGACCAAGTCTTGCAGCACTTGGAAGAAGACAGAAAGAACTTAGGTTATCAGGGAGCTGTTCAAATTTGTTCCTTCACTTTCAGACCACTTGCATTTCCAGGGTGTCTTTTGCAGACAAAGTTGGGAATGTCCCATTTTATCCTAGGGAATCCTGGCCCCTAGAAGGACTGACTTGCTGTCCCCAAAGGCAGCATCGAGGCTCCCACGAGAAGCACAGACCTGGGATACACAAGACACCGGGGTAGGACTGTTTGGATTAATGTGCCTTCCTCCACTCTGCCACCTCTGTGACTCAAGGGGCCTCCCCCACACCTCCCCTCTAACAAACAACAATAAAAAAAGGTGTTGTTTCCTTAGAAAGATTATCAAACAGGTGAAATATATAGTAAGAGAAGCCAGCTGAAAGCACCAAAGACGCAGAATGTTGCATCTGAGAAAAGCAGCCTAACAGGGCTCACACACTCCTGTGCTGGAGTAAACAAAACACTTTTCAAAACGAGGCATTTCCAGGTATTTTTGACAATAGCATTTTCACGGTTTACCCCCTAATGGCTCCCAGACACAGGAATTAAGAGTATGAGTCAAATTGGAAACTGAAAAACTGGTGGGCTAAACTTCGAAGGGAGAATAGGTGCCCCAGCTCCAGGATGTCTGAGTTGCAGCCTGGCCATGTGAGCAGCAGTCCCAGACCAGGGCCCAGCTGATGCCAAGCAAAAGGGCCTATCCACCAGCTCTCCTTCAGCATAAAGTCACAAGTCTGACCACTCCAGGTGCCCTCTCATCTTTTCTTTCCCTCTCTCCCTTGTGGGAGAGAAGACGCCAACCAGCTTCCCTAGGAACATCTAAGCTCTTCTGTTGTGCTTTTCTAAATACCCTTCTCTAGGAAAACACACACACACCCTTTGGAGAGTTAAACTGGGTGAGTCTGCAAGTGCTTGTATGTGTGTTTGGGGGTGGATCAAGTGTCCGCCACTCTCCCAAACTTACTCCCATCGTGGAATCTCTTCCACTCACCCAAAGTAGGGTCTGCGATGAAGCTCAAGCGCTCTTAGTTACCTCCCAGCCTCGTTTTTCCCCAGTAGCAGAGGCCATTCACTACTCATCAAGGCCCTGAGCTTCTCCAAGGCACAAAGGTACAGATGTGCATTTAGTCTCTTCCGTGGAAAGGAACTTGGCACAAGAGAATCGCCTCAGCGCTACCAGACTCTCCTCACCCAGCCACAGGCCTGCAAATCCATCCTGGGACCAGGCCGACCTCCGTGCACCCGGACGAGAAAGTCCTGAAAACAGGGCCTCAAAGTCCTGAAAACAGAGTGGAGTAGCTGCTCCACGTCCCCCGTGCGCCCCAGCGCTTTGGACCCGCAACCTGACCCTGAGGCGCGACCCTTACCTGCACTGGGGCCACGGGGCACCGGGAGCGGGGCTCCGGCGCGGCTCTGCAGGCTGTGCAGCACCGGGGTCTCGAAGGGTCCGGCAGGCCAGGCGGGCGTCAGTGGCGCCCCTACGTAGGGCGAGTAGGGGCTCGGATGGTGGTGGTGGTGGTGGTGGTGGTGATGGTACGTCCCGTTCAGCGGCCGCGCCGCCGACAGCGAGCTGTACTGGGGCTCGCGGCCGCCCATGGCCGCCAGGCTGCCGCCGCCGCCGCTCACGCCTCCCGCGCCCCCACTACCCGCGGCCGCGTAGCCTCCCGGCTCCCGCGCGGCGCCGTTGGCCATGGGCGGGCTGGGCGAGTAAGGGAAGCGCGCCGAGACGTGCGCCGCGGCCGAGCCAGCGCCGCCAGGCCCCGCGGCCCCACCGCCAGCCGCTCCGCCTCCGCCGCCGTACGGGGGGCTGTCGGCAGAGGCCTGGGGCCAGCCGGGGTGCGCGCCCGCGCCGCCCGCGTGGTTGGCTGGCCCACTGCCCGACCCCTGCAGGTGGTACGGTAGGCCGGGCAGCATGGAACCCACGCGAGTAGTGGGCACGTAGACCGGGGAGCTGGCCGCCGCCGCGGCTGCTGCCGCCGCGGCCGCAGAGTGCACGAAGCCGCCGGGCGCACCATCGTAGGCGGCCGGACCCTGGCTGGAGAGAGCGGCGAGGGTCTGGTACATCTCCTCCGGCTGCTCGGGTGCGAAGGGGCTCAGCTTGGCGCCGCGGCTGGACCACAGCAGCTTGCTGGCGGTCGCGGCTTGGTCGAGGTCAGTGAACAGCAGCAGGTCCTCCCAACTCGACAGGTTGCCCCCGGGGCCCGCGACCCCAGGCGCCGAAGGTCCGTGGGGAACCCCGAAGGGATGCGAAGCGTATGAGCTGAGCAGCAGCGAGCGGGCCGGGGGTCCAGCCGCTGCCTCCGCGTCGAGCTGAGGCGTCACGCAGTTGCTGCCGGGGCCCCGCTCTCCGCCCCGGGAGCAGGAGGAGGACGAGGAAGAGATGGGGGAAGGCGGCGTGGAGGGGTCCCGCGCTGGAAAGGCTCCGGAGTCGCTGGCGTCCGCACCCGCGGCCCCGAAGCGCTTCGGCAAGCACCAGCCGCCGTCAGTCAAGGCCATCCACGGTCCGGCGCCGCTGCAAGCTGACGTCTAGCTCCTGAGGCGAGGTGGGGGAGACGGGGATGGTAGGAGATAGACGAGTTACCAAGACCGTAGGCTGCACACTACCTCGCCTCCACTCCTTTATTCTAGTTCAAATGGGATCCACCTCCAATGGGATCTTTGAGAACTCAAATATCCCATTTGAGACTTCTCAAAGATCCCATTTCTGCCTGGGGCGTGGGGATTAATAAGGGAGAGGGGAAAGGAGCCTGCGGAGCCGCCACAGGGCCCTGGAAGGACTGGGATACCAGCCCTCCCTCAAAGGCACCGCTCCGGTCCCCGCGTCCTCCCCGCCCACCCCCTCGGCCGCATCCTTTCTCAGTGCGCGCGCCAGATCCCAGGGGTGATCTGCAGAAGCTGGATGAGGCTTTCCTTCCGCCCTAAAGTGTCTCCCCCGGGCTGATGACACACAAAAGAATTTAAGTAGCTGTGCGTGTTGGCACCGCAGCATCCCGCCTCTCTGCGGATGCCCCTCTCCCGAAATGCCTCGGGGTGAGGGTTCCCCACGGGGAAACCGTTCGCGTAAGGAAGGCAACCTGTCCCCGAAAACGAAACCGCCGCGTTCTCCTATACTGGCTCTCCCAGAGTTTCCCGGACTGCGCTGACCAGCCCGAACGCGAGCCCCAGAGAGAAATGCCATTCGGCCCAGGAAAAGTGGGACGCCAGGGCAGGGGCAGCAGTCCGGGTCCTTCCCAGCAGAGGCAGAGCAGGGAGCTCGCGGGGCGGGAATCGCCAGCCCCACCGGCGTCCCCGCGGCGCCGCACACCTTAGACACGGCCCGCGCCTGCAGCCACCAGCGTGCGCGCTCACGCCGGCCGGGCAGCCCGGCCCACCCCGCGGTCATCCCCAGCAGCAGAAAGGCCGGACCCTCCCGGAATCGGACGTAGTGGGGTGGAGCGGAGAGCAGAGAAAAGGAGGGGGAACACAAGGGGCTGGGGGGGGGGGGGCGTGAGACTGCCCCAGAGCCGAGGCGACCCCAAAGGGGAGAGCAGGAAGAATGACAGGGAGAATCGGAGGAGTGGGGGAGGGAGGCGAAATGCAGCCGGGCTGGCCTCCTCTAGGCTGCTCTTCCAAATCGCCTCGGCTCATCGGAGATTACCACACTAAAATTAATGCCCACACACAGACCTGGCTAGATAGCAAGAAAGAAGTTTCTCTGCCTGCCTAACTACCGGCTCCCGCCCCTTTGCGCCGAGATAACTCGCAGATAAGGCTGCGCGCAGATAAGCGCTTCGAGAAGAGGAAAAGAGACTAGAAGTTGGTCCGCGGTGTCCCGGGAGCCTGGGAGCCGCCTCAGCCCGCCCGGAGGGGAGGAGGGAGACACCCTCGGAGCCGACCGCGGCCTGGAGAGGGCCGGAGCGCCGGAGGCCCAGGGGCCCGCGACGAGTAGGGGTGGAGGAGAGGGAAGCGGGGAGATCGCGTGAGGAGGAAGCAGCCGAACCTCGGGCGGGCGCTGCGCATGGAGAACGGCCGCGGCGGAGGGTGCTCCCAGGCGTGGAGAGAGGCCGAGGGCGCCAGCGGGCGAGCGCGAGTCCGGGGTCTGCGCCGCGCTGCTGGTGAATAAAAAGGAGAGAGGAGGCGCCTCTTACTGCTCTGCCGGAAAACTGCAGCCTGCGCTCCTGATTGGACTCACCGAGCCCTAAACAAACAGCGCTCGCCGAAGGGTGCCAGGCTGTGGGTCGGAACTGCGCTCAGCGAGCAGCTGGGCGCTGGAGGTGAAGAGGCGGAGGAGGGATCTAGGGGAGGAGAGAAAAGAGGGTGGGGAGGGGACGGCGAGGGGGAGGGGAGCGCGCCGCCCAGGCAGACAATGAGCGCCGCGCTGCCTGCGGGCGTGGGCTGAGCCGCGAGCCCTGTCCCCGGAGTGGGGGCGAGTCCACCCGGGGGGCGCCGAGCCCAGGAACGCCGGGGGAGGGGCGGAGGCCACAGAACCCCTGACCTGGCTGGCGACCCGCACCCACACAGCGGCTGTGCACTCTCCCGCTCCCGCAGTCGCACACACACACCCACACGAGGGAGGAGGAGGGAGCCTTGGCACGGGAGGAGTTGGCAGTGCACAGCCCCGCGCCGCCGCCGCGGCGGGAGGGGCGCTCCAGCCCCTGGGTCAGCACGCCCCCAGAAGGAGGGGAGAATGTGCTCTGCGCCCCCCCGCCCCCCAACCCCCGCCTAGCCCCTTCACAGCAAATGTGCTTTTTGCCCTGCGGTTGTGTGAGACAGACCTTAAACTTTCTCCGACCCTATCTCGGGATGCTAGGGTTCAGGTCGTGGTGGTTTCGGGAACCTCACGACAAAATTCCCCAGTTGACTTTTGGGAACTTTAACTCGGGTGGTCCTGTACGGAAAGGTAGTCTATGGGGTGCGCAGAATGGAAAAGGGCTTCCACATCAGTGGTGTTCGAGGACGCTCTCCAACTTTTGATGTCCCGTTTGCACGGAGATTTCCCTGGAGAGTTTCAGGTAAGTCGCAGATAAGTCACTGCGAAGAGGGGGTGTCACCTTCCCTGGACCCAGAGCTGAATGCTGCTTCCCCACCCCCACGTTCATATACACACCCCCTGTTCGCTCCCTCCAAACAGTTATCACAACTCTGTACAAACTGATACGGTCCCTAGCGGGCAAAGGGACTGGAAATGAACGTCGCGGGGTTATCAGCGCCGATCTGTCAGCGGCGACTCGCGCGGCCGCAGGCTCGTCCGCTGCAGGAGCCGTGATATATGTCTCGCTCCCTTTCGCTCACAGAAAGGATTTCTTCCGACAGACGTGACCCCAGAAGGCTGCCGAGGGAGAGTTTAGGACAAGAGGAGTTGTTTTTGTGAGAATGCATTTTTATGCTTTCCCCCGCCCCCCCCCTTTCCCCCCCCCCCCCCCCCCCCGCCAGGTAAATCGAAGTAAATGATTTTCTGAAGGTCGGTCTCCCAGAAAGCGTTTGGGCTCTGGTTTTTTGTTTTGTTTTTATTTTCGTGTTTTCCCAGTTAGGGAAGGGAGAGGAGCCTGTGCAGAGTTGAACTGGGGTGGGGAGGTGCGTTGTAAAGTATGGTTTCCAGAGACGGTGAGACCTCGTCGCTAAGCGTTGTTTCCTCTGCGTGTAACTGTGAGTTGTGAACTTGTGGCTCCTGGGGGAGCGGGAACAGGGCCTGAAAGTGCGGAGGAAGGGGCGAGGAATTCAGGAAGTTGGAGAGAATTATTTTTTTTTCATTCTTCGTTGTAAATTGCGTCTAAACACTTCTGAATTTTAAATTGCTACCGAGAAGGTCCAGAAACCGTTCTCGTCCAATTTAGTCACTTTTATTACAATCCACTTTGCCTCCCCCAATCACTGCGGCGGCTCCCAGTTTCAGCGTGGCCACATTTTGAAAAGGCTGAAGGTAGAAAACTCTGGAATGGAGAGGTTGGCTACTGGAGCAGGATCCAGGGGCTTTAAATTTTAACCTGAGTGCGATTGAATGCGCGACTCCCAGAAGAGATAGCCAGGCGTCCGCCCGGCCGCTCAGCCCCCGCCAGGACCCGGAATGCCTTGCTTTTGGTTCTTTTCGTGAGTTTCACCAAATGTTTAAGTGGACTGCGTTCTGCAGAAGCTCAATTGTAAGCAGTGACGGAAATGTGTTGTGGACATTTGATTTCCTTTGATTCCAACGTTTTGAAATAATGTTTCTCAGGTTTGCTATTAAAAGCAATTTTCTAAAAACTCTATCTTGTTTGCTAAAAATAAACTTTCTGGCTCAGTTCGTGTCCAGGCTGTGAATGGCCTCCAACCCTGAGCCCCGAGGAGATCGAGCCCTGGCGCGAGCCTGATCTCTGTCCTGTGTGTTTCTTTGTATTTGCAAGTACAAGGATGTCTGCGTGGATATCCCTGGACACTCGATACCCCCCGGGGACCTGCTTTTCCCGCAGCTCCGCAGACGCGGCAGAAGGGCGCGCTGGCCACGGCGCTGCTGGGACAGAGGTGAGCGGCGGGGTGGACATTGACCGATTCGACAACCTTCGGGCTCTAAGGGCTCGGGAAGGGACCCGGCATTTTACCCTCCAGATTCCCAATCTATTTTTAAAAATAATGTTCAAAACAAATGGGAAAAACAAGTGATTGCTCCTTTTCATGGTCACAGATTATATTTATTTTTTCAGACTGGTTTTCCAACCAAACGAGGGAATGGGTAGTGAATGTTGTTGTTGTTTTTGTGTGTGTTGGTTAATTTCAAAATAAAACTGTTTAACTCGTACAGTTGATTCAGACAGAAAACCAAGCTGCCTGACCTCTCCAATGTGCCTTTTCCCCAGTGCATCTTTGGCGCTAGGGACAACTCTGGGGAAGACAAGCATGTTTTCAAAGCCACTCCCATGAGCCCCAGGCCCGCTCGTGGAGCTTCCTGGGCGCGCCCCAGCTGGTCTAGAAGGCCGGCAGATTAGGAATTTCTGAGGGAAGAGGTGCACCCCAAACTAGGGAGAAACCCAAGAGCTGGGGAGAAGGCACCCACTAGTGTCCAAAGTACACGGACAGCTCTTAAAAGTTCCTGTTTTCTTCGTGGGTATATATATATTTTTTCTTTTCCTTCTTTTCCTTTTTTTTTTTTCACCCCCGCCTGTCTCCTCTTTCGGGATTTGCTAATCTTGAACGAAACTGTTTCTCTCCGGACTGTTTAGACCCAATGAGCGGCCCCTCCTGGGCGAGTCGTCCCCCTTACCCTCACAGAGGGCTGGCTCCCGGGCGCGGCCTGTCCCCAGGATTGATTTATTTGGGCCGCGCCACACCACTATTCGCGATTCAAATCCACCCAGAACACTGCAGCCAATTGGGCAGGGGGCGGGGGCTTGGCTGCCAAACGGGAAGGGTGTTTGGGGACCCAGTCTTGCGCCGCTTCCGGAGGAGCGGCGAGACCCGGCAAGGACCCGCGTCCCGGTGCACCTCCACCCCGGCGAACTCACGCTCATTTTACTATCCTGTCACAAAACTGGCTGCTTCGGCGATGTTTCATAAAGAAAAAGAATGCATTTCTGACTTAAAACATATTTTTAACTTAGATTTTTAACAGCCCAGATTTATGAGGCCTTCTCGCTTATACCATATTTCTTCCCGTCTCGGGACGCTTTTACCCAAGGACCCAGGGTCACCTCAGAGCCCCCCACCCCTGCCAGCGTCTGGGGCCAGTGGCGAGTTCCAGGCGGCGTGTCCCCCACTCAGTGGTCGCACTGCACCGTAGGCCGTCGACCAGAGTCCTGGCGGTGATTTTCTTTCTTTCTTTTAAGTTTAAATCTCGGAAAACCAAAAACACTCTTTAGAAACGTCAGGTGGTGGCGGCGGAAACTCAAAGGTCGCCCCCACCCCCAGCACCGGCTCCCCGCCGCCGGCCACTTCGGGGGAAGGACCGCGCAGAGCCAGCGCCGGGGTCCCCGGGCGGTCGGAATCGAGGCCCGGCGCGTTACGCAGGCCAGGCCCGGCCCGGAGGCCCCTCGCCCGGCGCAGCCCCCGGCCGACCCCCGCGCGCCGCCGGCGGCCGCCAGCATGGCGCGGAGGTGGGCTCGCGGCGGCGGCGCACGAAAGGTCACCGCGGTGGCATTCCTCTCCGCGCTGTTTACGTGACTTAATGTACTCGCTGCGCCGCGGGTAAGTTCGGGCCGCGATAAGGGGGCGGTCGGGGGAGGGTCGCCGTAAAAGCCCCACGCCGGGCGCCTCCAGCCCTCCCCTCATCCATTAACCTTTTTACTTTCTTCTCTCCTCTCTCTCCAAGTCTGTTATCTAGGCCACCCAATGACCGACGAAAGATTTTCCCTCCCTGCTTCTCCCGTAGCCGCTTTAAACCAAATAAATTTAGCTATTAAGGGCCAAAATGTCTGACAAAAGATCGAAAGGTGTCTTTCCGTGATCGCTTAAAGAAGCGAAGGAGAAGCTTGCGGCTCTCAAATCCCGATAAAGAAATTCCGCGCCGGCGCCGGCCTCCCTCCCCGAGGCCTGGTTGCTCCCTGACGCCCTAAGACCCCGACTTCGGCGGCCGCAGACCTCAGATGGGCCCAGCGGGACCTGTGGCTGCCGCCTGGGGAAGGTGGAGGTTCCCAGGCTGCGGGGCCAGGGAGTGCCAGGCCCTAGGAGACGGGGTGGACACGGGGGTCCCCGGGAGCTCTGGAGCTCCAGGTGGGGATCTTAAAACGGCCCCCCTGCACTTCGCGGAAAAACTAAACCAAGCTCAGGGGGCCGAAATTACCACCCCGTTTTGATTATTTTCTGACACTAAATAATAAAGATAAAACCCAACCGCCCCCACCTACCATCCCACTCCCTGTGGGTCTGCTAAGGGGCAGTGTGCTGGTCCACGTCGCTGGTCCTGGGGCAGCGCTCCCTTTGAATCCCAGGCTGAAGGTGGTGGGTGGAACTGAGGCTGCCCGGGAGGGTGTGGACTCGAAGAGTAACCGCACGCAGGTGGGAGGCAGAGGTCCAATCATTCAGTCATCCTCGGCTTGGGTTTGGTTTGAAGTGTGGTATTTATTATCATTATTAATTGCTACTGGCATCACTACATAAAGCCTAGGGCTGCCAGCTGGGCCGAGGCCCTGCCCCTGGAGTGATCCCTTCCCTTTCACCAAAGGGTGACGGCAGGGAAGATCCAGTTTCCTGATCCTGAATACTAAAAAGTGAGATTGGGGAGTCAGTTGTGATGTTTTTGAAGTTTTCTCCTTCCCTTAAGTAAAAGGAGTCCATATTCCAGACCAGCATAAACCTTTTCTACCTCTTTGAAATAGGACAAGGAGGTGATGGGGTGGGGGTAAGTTTCAGATGAGACCCCTTGGCTTCCCGGCAGGGGGCTTTCCCAAGTCTTCTGCCTCCCCCAGTGTGTTGTCTGGCAGATGGTGGGGGCAGGACTCTCAATTCCAAAAGGCACCCCAGGGTCTGCTGTCTGCCCCCTCACACTGGCTGGGAAGTGGAAGATGCTTCTCTTTTTTTGTTATCTTTCCAAATAAGGTGAATGCCAAAAATCATCCGTCCTACATAATCCTTACCCCACTGGCCTCTGGGGAGGGGAAAATTAGCGCATCAGAGGAAAAGGGAACATTTCTGCTCCCAAGAAGGTGAAAGAGATGGAGAAATGTCCAACCCACTAGACAGGCAGGACCTAGGCTCTTCCTGGAGTTTGCTGGTATCACAAGGTGTGCAGGCCACGCCAGTTCTAGGGCCAGGGTCCATATGCCACTGTCCCTGGGCTGTCTCAGCTCAAAGACCTTCCTGACTGTTCAGTAGTTTTTTTGGTTTTGTTTTTTCAAAACCAAAAAGTGTGGGACAGGGAATGCTAAAAGGAAGCAAGGAAAAGAAGGAAATCAGCTTTTGGAGACTTGCTGAATTACAAATGCCCCACTTTGAGTCAATTAAAGGGGCAAAATGTGCCCAAGAAACAAACAAAAAAATTACCCAGAAATATGACCTCTCCATACAGCTATGTTGCAAATATGCAGAGAATTAGGACCAAAGGCTTGTCTACCAGGTTGCCGTCCTCCAGTTCCCTGCCACTTGCCCAGTGCATACTGAGTATGCACCGCACAAGGAAGAAAGAGAAGAGTTAGCTCCTAGTTTTGAAGTGTTTACAGTCTAGAAGGTTGGCACCTCTGTAAAGCCGGTTGGGCAAAATCCCACTTTCCAAGATGGAAGGAGATGACTGAGTCTTTTTCCCTTCTCTAAAAAAGTACTCAAGTCCAGATTGCCCTCTAGGCAACCCAGTGGGTTTGAAAAGAAAGGAGTGGCTCATACACTGAGGGAATTTCTAGGAGCCATTGGGCCTGCGCAGGACCCTGAGCCAGCCTGCCTGGGTTTCAATCCTGATGCCACCGTTTACTAGCTATGTGATCATGGCAAATAGCCCAACCTCTCTGTGCCACAGTTTCTTCATCTGCAAAATGGGCATAATAAAAGTACTCTCCTTATAGGATTGCTAAGAGGATGAAAAGGTTTCTTACATGTAAACTGCTAATAGTACCTGGCACATAGTAAGCACTATATGAATATTATTACTAATATTTACTGTAATAGACTTTCATATACTACACCAAATTTCGATTTCTTGTTTGGCCCAACAGGAGCAAACTTAATTCCCAGTAAATAACTTCTTTGAGCACTCATTCAGTTGGGACCTGTGATTGACCAGAGGTCTCAAGCCTTTTCTATGTACTAGCAGTGAAGACTTTATTTATTGCATTATGGTAGGAAAGGAGGTGAAGGGTGAGACAAACATTAGGTTCTCTACTTGTCTTTGGTTCCTTTGAAGAGGAGACATCCCTTGTTGTTCACCTTGCAAATGCCAGCAACAGATCTTCTGCAATGTCTTCTACAGGACAAAGACAGTAATCTTGAGGCTCCTCCTCTGCTCCAACAAAAGAATCCCTGTCCCAGCAGCACCCCTTCCTGGGAACCTCTTTCTGGCAGTAGACAGGAGTGAATTAACAGATCACTAAGAAGGATAACCTTGAGGACTGGCATTAGATATTAGCAGGGGTGGGGAGGGGGGAGAGAACTAATTAAAGTGACCTGATCATCTAACTTTAGACTTCTCTTATGCCTTTTTACTCTTCAATTTGGTTTTGCTATATATGCAGATTTATTATACTTTAATCACATTGTTTTTTTGAAGGAAGAAAAAAAGATCTCTGAGAAGCTAGGGAACACGTTATTGATAGGGAAAAAATCTAGGCCATTGCAGTCATTTTTCAACTGATTTTCTGTTTTGTTTTGTTTTTTTTCTTATAGCACCCTATCTTCTAAAAGAAGATCTAAACCTTCATAATGAAAACTTTAAAAAGGAATTTATGGGATATAACAAATAATACTCTTCTCTAGATAAAATGACAGGGAAAGAGATTTGTTTTTCAGAAGGCAAAGTCTGGAGGGAACATAAAAGTCTTCCCGTCCCTGCAGCTTTTCTGCCCGGTTTGTGCCCAGCGCCTGTTTTTCTCTTGTCTTTGACAGTTCTGATCTTCTCTACGTTTGATTTACTGAGTGCTGTCATTTCTCTGCTCTTTACTTTCACAATCACACATTCAAACCTGATAAAGTTCAAGACCCTGAATACTTTGCAGCTCTCCCAGATTTACAACCCTCCTGCCCCCCAGCCCAGCCAGCCGTCCTGAGGCTGATTGAATCCTCATGGACAGAAGCCTTTGGGAATCAGCGGAGAGCCAGAAGGTCCAAGAGGGCCAGGCCCAGGGGGTCCAAGAGGGCCAGGCCCAGGGGGAACGTCAGCCTCTGTGTCAGTTCTGTTACCCATAGCAAGTCTGGGTAGGTCCCTTCCCCTTGAAAGTGATTGTCAGCATCCTCTTGTTTTAGTTCTCACTTCCAGCCTGTAACCTGCCTGTGGGCAAGTACGGAAACTGTAATTCACAAAACAGAATTGGTGAGAATTCAAGAGGCTGAGATGGGAGTGTCGCTTGAGCTCAGGAGTTCAAGGCAGCAGTGAGCTATGATCACACCACTGCAGTCCAGCCTGGGCAACAGAGAAAAACCCTCTGTCAAAATAAAAACAATAATTTTTAAAAGGCAAGGTGCGGTGGCTCATGGCTGTAATCCCAACACTTTGGTAGGTTGAGGCGGGCAGATCACCTGAGGTCAGGAGTTCGAGACCAGCCTGGCCAACATGGTGAAAGCCTCTCTCTACAAAAACCGCAAAAATTAGCCAGGCATAGTGGCGTGTGCCTTTAGTCCCAGCTAGTCGGGAGGCTGAGGTGGGAGAATCACTTGAACCCGGTAGTTGGAGGTTGCAGTGAGTCTAGATCACTGCATTCCAGCCTGGGTGTAAGACCTTGTCTCAATTTAAAAGACAGAGAGAGAGAGAGAGAGAATTGGATGCAAAATTATGGTCAATGTGCATGCATGAGTGCTAGATTTTCCTGGACTACTAAACAGCCTTGTAATCAAGGGCAAGACACTTAACCTCTTCGTGACTCAGTTGCTCCATACATAAAATGGTAAAAATATTGTTTTCTGCAAACATTAATCACAAACTAATGACTTGAGTCCCCTTTCCTGCATGTACATCTGTCAGGGCCCCAGGAAGACCGCTAGCATGTGACTGATCTGGCTCTTTGGTTTCTGTCGGGTTAAATACAAACTTACACGTTAATCTAAATACTACACCAGTGGGCTAAACAAAAGGGATGATCCATTTCCAAAGGCTGAACAGTTAACTTAGAGTCAAGATTTTCAAACCACTGAAATGTCTTCCGATAGAAGTTGCTATCTAAATTATTTATTCTTTGCCTGTGAATATAAGCCCACTGAACCACAGAACGCTGACCAAAAGCAATCACTGAGGATGGACTCCCTTATCCTCAATGATTACTCTAAGGGGACTTCATACTTACCAAATAAGCAATTCTTTTGCATGAGCTAATGTTTTCATTTATCTTGAACTATCAGTTTTCTGACTAAGGTAAACATTTTAGGTGGCAGCAGTTTAAGTAGGTATTTTTTTTTTTTTTAATCACTGTTCTAAGTCACTGGACTAAGAAAGGTATGATTTCCACCCCCCCGCCCCGCCTTTAATGTTCATGTCCTACAGAGAGCCAAATTGTCATGATACCGAAGGGGAAAATTGTGTTAGCCTGTTAGGGAAGGAAGCAGAGTAGTTGCCTACCTTCTTCAGAAGGGGTTTTTATTTTTAATCTATCCACTCAAGAGACACCCTTTAGAGCATATTACAATGTTGCTTTTTCCTGGCCATAATAATATTCACCTCTACAGAGGTAGATAAAGATAGAAACCTGACTTAACGGATATCAAATAACTTTTTCTGGCTACTCTTAAGCTAGATTACTGCTGTTTATAATACCACAAATTAAAGGCATGCAATTATCCAACCAAAAAAAGTGTGAATATTATACCATTTTTAAAGATTGACTACCAGTGCCCAGCAAACTCTAGCCAAAAACCACAATGTGGATCCACAAAGCTGTCAACCTCTACATTTCAAAGTCATATTTCTGTCCAGAGCTCAGCACGCTTTGGGCAGAACTGCAAAAGGCTAGGTGCATAGGAAAGGGTCTACCCAGTGCAACTGCTGCAGCAGCTCCCTGCCCCTCTGCACCTGGAGCTAGATTAAGCACCAGTTATGGAGGCATGGGTTCAAATCCCAGATATGCATCTTGCTGTTTCTCTTTAGTTGTGTGATCTTGGGCATGTTCCTTAATATCTCTACTCCTGGCCAGGCACGGTGGCTCACACCTGTAATTCCAGCACTTTCGGAAGCCGAGGCAGGTGGATCACCTGAGGTCAGGAGTTCAAGACCTCCCTGGCCAACATGGTGAAACCCTGTCTCTACTAAAAATACAAAAATTAGCTGGACATGGTGGCAGGCACCTGTAATCCCAGCTACCCAGGAGGCCGAGGCATAAGAATCGCTTGAACCCAGGAGGTGGAGGTTGCAATGAGCTGAGATCACGCCACTGCACTCCAGCCTGGGCAACACAGCAAGACCCTTCTCAAAAAAAAACCATATATATATATATGATTTTCATGAAGATTAAATGAATTAATATTTATAAAATGCTTAGAAGAGTGTTTGGCTCACCATACAGGCTGTTTGAGATGTTTGATAAATAAGCAAAAACACAAACTTCTATTTCAGGCCACTTTTTAAGAGGAAGAGAGGAGGTACCAAGGCCTCAAAGAAGTGAGGTAGGAAGGTGATCAAAACTAAAAAGAAAAGACAAGAAAAAGCTTTTGTGAGCATCGGACATTTCCTATAGGGAATTATTTGCAATCAACAACTCAACCTGTCTGTCCCTAGCTGATAGTGCAAGTAAGTTTTTGTTTGTTTTATTTGGTCATTCAAACTCCATGATCCTGCTGAGACAAACACTATGGCGGGTACTAGGGGTGCAAAGATGCGTGACAATGCCCTGCCCTCAAGCTGCTCCCAGACAATCAGGAGAGGCAGACAAGGTTACAGAAAATTGTCACACCAGGTGGTAAGTGCCACCGTAGAGAGAAATCAAGGGACTGTTGGAGTGCAACCAGGGAAGGCTTCCTAGAGGAGTCTTAAAACTCACTGAGTTTTAAAACTCTTAAAACTGAGTTTTGAGAAATGACTTAATCAGACAAGGTTTAGGAAGTGAGAAGAAGCAAAGATAATTAACTGGAGCCTTAGTGTGAAGTGCCAGCAAGAAAGCGGAGAGGTTGGCAGGATTCGGATACATGCAAAGATTTTTTAACTACAAAATTATACCAAAACTGTAGATGCAAAAATACACCTTTTACAGCAAAAGATAAAGAGTGTCAATAAGGAAGAAATGATCAGATCTCTAAGTGTATTCACTGGAAAATTGACCTCAAGGATGAAAACCTCTTCAGACAGAGAGATCACTGTTGCATGCTATGAGGGCCAAGTCATGACTGAGTCTCCTAAAGTAAATTATAATTAGATTTGGGGCATTAAAGTGGAACTCAAAATAATAAAATTAGGCTGGAACACTAGAATGTAAGCTCAACACAGCTGGACACGGTGGCTCACACCTGTAATCCCAGCACTTTGGGAGGCCAAGGCGGGTGGATCACGAGGTCAGGAGATCGAGACCATCCTTGCTAGCACAGTGAAACCCCATCTCTACTAAAAATACAAAAAATTAGCCAGGTGTGATGGCAGACGCCTGTAGTCCCAGCTGCTTGGGAGGCTGAGGCAGGAGAATGGCATGAACCCAGGAGGCGGAGGTTGCAGTGAGATCGCGCCACTGCACTCTAACCTGGACGACAGAGCGAGACTTGTCTATTCTGCTCACCATGGTTTCCCCAGAGCCCAGAGCAGGGCCTGGCCCATAGCAGGACCAGCCTGGCCAACATGGCGAAACACTCTCTTGCTAAAAATGTAAAAATTAGCCGGGTGTGGTGGCACACACCTGTAATCCCAGCTTCTCAGGAGGCTGAGGCAGGAGAATCGCTTGAACCCAGGGGCAGAGTTTGCAGTAAGCCAAGATCACGCCACTTCATTCCAGCCTGGGCAAAAGAACAAAACTCCATCTCAAAGAAATAAAAAAGAAAAAAGAAAGAAAGAGAAATTCAAACTTCCTCCTTTCCTATTCCACCAGTCCCTGAGATTCTACCTCCTCCATGAGATCTCACCTGACAAATTGGAAGAGGAACAGTGGGTTTTGTTCCTACATAATCACCTCATGTCCATGGCAACAATACTCATGAATAGTCCAGAACCAATTTAACCTTGGCATACAAGAGGCCTCCCATGCTTTAAGTGCTAGTTATGTTTCTGAAGAGTTGTGGGCATGTAGCATTTTTAAAATTCAAATTATTCAAGCCCACCCTGAGTGAAGAAAAAAAATCAAATCGCTTTCTGGTTGATTTACACTATAGCTTTTAATTCTTCATTTCAAAGTAGTTATCAATTAGCAGTAACCTCCAATGTTTATAGTTTATGTTTCTCTGTTCCCTATTGACTCTCCTTTAAGACTATAATGATTTTTTTTTTTTTTTTTTTTTGAGATGGGGTCTTGCTCTGTCACCCAGGATGGAGTGCAATGGTGGGATCTCGACTCAATGGAACCTCTGTCTCCTGGGTTCAAACAATTCTCATGCCTCAGCCTCCAGAGTAGCTGGGATTACAAGCATGCGCCTCCCTGCCCGGCTAATTTTTTTTTTTTTTTTTTAGTAGAAACAGGGTTTCACCATGTTGCCCAAGTTGGTCTTGAATTCCTGACCTCAGGTGATCCATTGGCCTTGGCGTCCCAAAGTGCTGGGATTACAGGTATGAGCCACCGTGCCCAGGCAAGACTGTAATGATTTTTAAATAAATAAGTTCATAGTTAATGCACTGGGAAGTACGGTTTTTACTTTCAGCTCTTTAAATTAATCACCTATATATTTTTATATATTTGTAGCAGAGGCTGCTCTTTGCCTCTAATATTTGCTCTCCTTTGTATTTTATTTTTTGGGGATGGCGTCTCGCTCTGTCACAGACTGGAGTAAAGTGGTACGATGTCAGCTCACTGCAACCTCTGCCTCCTGGGTTCAAGCAATTCTCCTGCCTCAGCCTCCCAAGTAGCTGAGATTAAAGGTGCCCGCCACCATGCCCAGCTAATTTTTGTATTTTTAGTAGAGACAGGGTTTTACCACATTGGCCAGGCTGGTCTCGAACTCCTGACCTTGTGATCCACCTGCCTCGGCCTCCCAAAGTGCTGGGATTACAGGCATGAGCCACTGCGTCCAGCCCCTCCTTTCTTATACAGGAAAAGACGTTTTAGCTCTGTTAATTGTTGCCCAGCTAAAGACTACATTTCCCAGATTTTTTTGCAATTAAGGGGGTCTAAGAGACCAGGTTCTAGATAGTGGGATGTGAGATAGAATTGTAACTTCTGGACCGGGTGCGGTGGCTCATGACTGCAATCCCAGCACTTTGGGAAGCTGAGACCAGTGGATCCCTTGAGGCCAGGAGTTCAATATCAGTCTGGCCAACATGAAGAAACCCATCTCTACTAAAAATACAAAAATTAGTTGGGCATGGTGGCATGCACCTGTAATCCCAGCTACTCCAGAGGCTGAGGCATGAGAATCACTTGAAACTGGAAGGCAGAGATTGCAGTGAGCTGAAATCATACCACTGCACTCTAGCCTGCGTGGTGGAGTGAGACTCATGCCCTCCGCCCCCGCTCCAAAAAAAACGTAACTTCTGGGTCATTCCCTTAAGAAACGTGCTTTTCCCCTAACCTTTGCTCAAACTACTGGCTGGAATTTAGACATGATGGCAGGCACTGGATCAGCCACAGTGAGACAGAAGCCACATATTGCACAAAGTTGCAGTAAAGGGTGTCAGTCTGTGACATCATAGAGCTTTAGAAAAGGATCACTTATTCTCAGACTGTTCCATAAAAGAGAAATAACTTTTAACTTGTTTAAGTCACTGTAATATTGGTATTTATCTTTGCAGCAAAAACATATAAATATGTACACTTGGGCCGGACGCGGTGGCTCACGCCTGTAATCCCAGCACTTTGGGAGGCCGAGGCGGGTGGATCACGAGGTCAGGAGATCGAGACCATCCTGGCTAACACGGTGAAAGCCCGTCTCTACTAAAAATGCAAAAAACTAGCCGGGCGAGGTAGTGGGCGCCTGTAGTCCCAGCTACTCCAGAGACTGAGGCAGGAGAATGGCGGGAACCCGGGAGGCGGAGCTTGCAGTGAGCCAAGATGGCGCCGCTCACTCCAGCCTGGGCGACAGAGTGAGACTCCGTCAAAAAAATAAATAAATAAAATAAAATAAATATGTACACTTGTAAGAATATATGTAATATATGTGTGTGTGATCTATAAGAATACTGAAACAAAACCCAGTGCAGGTATTATCCAGCTTAAGAAATAAAACATTATCAATATCGGCTAGGCATGGTGGCACACGCCTATAATCCTAGAACTTTGGGAGGCCAAGGCAGGCAAATAGCTTGAGCTCAGGAGTTCAAGACCAGCCTGGGCAACATAGCAAGACCCCTTCTCTATTTCAGAAACTTTTAAAAAAATAATAATAATTTTAAAAAGACATTATCAATATCTCCGAAGCCCTTGTGTGAACCTCTTTGGTCATTTCCCCCTTACTATCTCCACAGCCAGCAGCAATCAATACCATGAACGTTTCTGCAGATAGAGAGCTCAGTTTTCTGACAGGCAGCACCTGGCACTGGGCCCTGTGCACGTCAGCATTTAGCAAGAGTTAGTGCTGATGGAAACGGTAATATTACTGTGGTCTCTTGAGGTTTCAGGCTGCCCTTCAGGCCAGGGCTCAGAACCCCCAGGATCCCCAGGAGATACTCTTGCTGATCCTGCCCAGAATCCCTGGTGCCCTGCATTCCATTGCTGGGTCCCTCCTCCTGGATCTCTGCTGGCCAGAGTTCCCTTCACCCACACAGCAGGTGGCATGTTTGCCTTCACCAGTGGCACTCTCCTTTGGCTCCCCGGGCAAAGCAAAAAATGAGAAACTGTATCATCCATTGTTGACAGTCTCTTCCTTGGAGTAACTGCATAGAAGAGTTTAAAATATCTATATATCCACAGATCCACAAAATTATCTACATATATCTATAATCAGCTATTAGTTTACCAAGTTGTTAAGATGTAGAACATGATCATTCAGTGTCTAGTGAGTGAATTCATGGTTCTATGATTGAGATTGAGGCAAGCTTTGAAGATTAGTAATGTTAATAAGAGTTAATATTGGACAAGCACATGCCTTGTACCAGGCATTGTTCTAAGAGCTTTTACATTTTGTCTCCCTAACTCTTTGAGGTAGGTACACATTTTACAGGGGAGGCACAGAGACGCTAAGAAAATTCCCCAAGGTCGCTCAGCTAGTTAAATGACAGAGATTAACTTCAAATACAAGCAGCCTGGTTCTAGAGTCCAGGTACTGTCATTTCTTTTATGCCTAAGACTTTCAAAATCATGCTGTGGATTCTTCTTTTTCATCCAATCCATCTGTTAAATCTAGACTTTTCGTTGCAGCAGTGAGAGGCTTTACAGACCAATCTCTCAAAACAGAGACTAGGACAAGATCAAGTTCCTCTTCTTGCCATCACTCAGAAAGGAGCTAGTATTAAAATTATTTATTGAATGGACGACTTAAAATAATCTCTTTGTAAATGTGATTTCCGGCCCCCAACATACTGGCCTTGTTCCAATAAGCCCAACTCACAAGTCTGACTCTCAATTCAAAAGAGCCCCATTCATTCACTCTCTGACACATTTATCAGCAATTTTGTAAAAACAAAAAATCATACCTAAGTATATATATACATTTGTATGCACACATACATTTATAAACACATATACACACACACACATGCATGCAGTTGATTGTTATTATTAATGATAGCTATGTGCTATAAAGTTACCACAAACACTCAGTTGGTGAGTACCGAGCCATTGCTCCCAGGGGAAATAGAGGGTTAAGTTTCTATGAGCCTCTGGCCACCATGTTTTCATCAAGCTTGTTTTATGTGTGTTTCTGTTTAAAGACACCTTATTTCATATGTAGTGTTGATTCATTAACATTGAATTCACAGCCAATAGCACTATAACTCATGCCTGAATGAAGCTTCTCTAACACATATATTTTCTGGGTAAGGCACATTATAGCTTCCTTGCACTTAGGAACACTAGACAGCACCTTCATACTATGCTTAGAGGCCATTTCAAACAGCAAAATCACCAACAAAAGGCACAAAAATGTGAAAAACGTGGCACTACAGAGACTTTGAAAGGACACTTGTTTACAGTATGAGTGCTGAAACAAGGCAGAACATAGTCCTGTTCAGCCTCAACTGGAAACAAGCATGTTGAACAACTCAGATTTTTTACTGCTCTGCACATAGCTGGGAATGACCAGGAAGGCACCGTGAGTATTGATTTGGGGATTACCAATAAACATTATTGAGTATGCAAATTTGCAAATATCAAATCTGCCAATAATGAAGATCACATCTATATAGTCTCTTTGCCCTTTTTAAATAATCTATGATAGACTGGGCATGGTGGCTCACGCCTGTAATCCCAGCACTTCGGGAGGGCGAGGTGGGCAGATCACGAGGTCACCAGTTCGAGACCAGCCTGGCCAATATGGTGAAACCTCGTCTCTACTAAAAATGCTAAAATTAACTGGGTGTGGTGGCACACATCTGTAGTCCCAGCTACTCAGGAAGCTGAGGCAGAAGAATCGCTTGAACCCAGGAGGCAGAGGTTGCAGTGAGCCGAGATTGTGCCACTGCACTCCAGCCTGGGCAACAGAGGGAGACTCCGTCGCAACAATAACAATAATAATAATCTATGATAACCAAAGTGTGGGATCAGCATTAGACAGTGATTCCATGATGTCAAACCTTCTGATTTAAAAGTGAAAACAGGCCGGGTGCAGTGGTCATGCCTGTAATTTCAGCACTTTGGGAGGCTGAGACGGGTGGATCATTTGAAGTCAGGAGTTCGAGACCAGCCTGGCCAACATGGTGAAACTCCATCTCTACTAAAAATACAAAAATTAGCAGGGCCTGGTGGCAGGCACCTGTAATCCCAGATACTCGGGAGGCTAAGGCAGGAGAATAACTTGAACCTGGGAGGCAGAGGTTGCAGTGAGCTGAGGTCACACCACTGCACTCCAGCCTGGGTGACAGAAGAGACTCTATCTTAAAAACAAAAAACAAAAAAGT
Organism: Theropithecus gelada; assembly: GCF_003255815.1. Lineage (NCBI taxonomy): Eukaryota > Metazoa > Chordata > Mammalia > Primates > Cercopithecidae > Theropithecus > Theropithecus gelada. The sequence goes on along the minus strand of NC_037686.1, from coordinate 14,236,437 downwards.
GAAACATTTTATGTGCCTTCCAATGTGCTGTCTACACAATGACAAATATGTCAATAATTTCAAATATGGAAATGTTCTTCCAAATACCTAGGAATAGTACTAACAGCAGCTAACATCTCCCCAGTGCTTTCTGTGAGCCAAACGCTCCATGTGGATTGTCTCAATATAATTCCCATAATGGCACCGCAAGGTGGGCACGGTTATTATCCTGAGGGTGAGATGAAGAAACTGAGGCCTGAAGAGTTCAGAGGCTTAACCACAGAGCTCGTCACTCCAGTTCTCCAGCCCACGTGACCACCTGACCAGCCCGAGAGGCCGATCCCTTCATTATTCTCTCTCTTTATGTTGTGGGTGAGGGAACAGAAGCGAGGAACTAGCCAAGTGCTGAAAACCAGTCATACAATTGGGGTAAGACTCAGACTTCCCACTCATCATCACTGCACCATTTGCTCCCTGAGTCTGTGAGATCTAAGGAGGGCCGATTATGTCTCATTCATCTTTTTATTCCCCTCGACGCAGTGTCCAGCACACAGAACTCAGTAAATGCTGGTTGAACAAGTTGTTGCCTAAGGTTTTAGATAATTCCCGAAGCCCAAAGCATACATTCCAGCATTATCCATAGCATACCATTCCACACTAAAGACAATGATCTCTTCAGATGGCTTTTTACATTTCAACTTTTTTTTCCTCTCACATCCTCCTAAATAGAATTCTAAGTCAGAAAGTTTGAACATCAGTTTTTGGGAGGATTCCACATTGAAGAGAGTTGATGATCAAAGGACATCATAAGTCATTTTCTTTTTTTTTTTTTTTTTTTTTTTTTTTTTTGAGACGGAGTCTCGCTCTGTCGCCCAGGCTGGAGTACAGTGGCCGGATCTCAGCTCACTGCAAGCTCCGCCTCCCGGGTTTATGCCATTCTCCTGCCTCAGCCTCCCGCGTAGCTGGGACTACAGGCGCCCGCCACCTCGCCCGGCTAGTTTTTTGTATTTTTTAGTAGAGACGGGGTTTCTCCGTGTTAGCCAGGATGGTCTCGATCTCCTGACCTCGTGATCCGCCCGTCTCGGCCTCCCAAAGTGCTGGGATTACAGGCTTGAGCCACCGCGCCCGGCCCATAAGTCATTTTCTGATCCAATTATCTGAATATAAACAAATCCTTACTGTAGCCTGTGGAAATTTTCTAATCCCAGGCATTGTACAATTGGTCTTAAAGGGATTATTATTGTGAGGGTATTATTACATTGGGCATTGTTCCTGTACTTCTCAGACTGAATTTTTATAAACTTTATATTTCACAACATTCCACTCCTTCAACTTCAACTCCAATTCTAGACCCCCAACTTCAAAATGCACTCCACATTTTTTCTCGAATTCAGCCACTTATGAATATTATGTTGGTTGTATTTATAATTCTGAATTGGCCAATAACTTATTAAGCCTCTTAAAACAACTGCTGAGGCAAGAGTTTGAGACCAGCCTCAGCAACATAGGGAGACTTCATCTCTGGAAAAAAAAAAAAAAAAAGTCAGGTATGGTGGCACGTGCCTGTGGTCCCAGCTCCTCAGGAGGCTGAGGTGGGAGGACGCTTAATCTTGGAAGTCAAAGCTGCAGTGTGTCATGACTGCACCACTGCACTCCAGCCTGGGCAACAAAGTGAGATCCTGCCTCAAAAAAAATAAAAATAGTGGGAGGCTGAGGTGGGTGGATCATCTCAGGAGTTCAAGACCAGCCTGAATAACATGGTGAAACCCTGTCTTTACTAAAAATACAAAAATTAGCCAGGCATAGTGGTGCACACATGTGATCCCAGTTACTTGGGAGGCTGAGGCAGGAGAATTGTTTGAACCCGGGAAGCAGAGGTTGCAGTGAGCCGAGATTGCACCACTGCACTCCAGCCTGGGTAACAGAGCAAGATTCCGTCTCAAAATAATAATAATAATAATAATAATAATAATAGGCCGGGCACAGTGGCTCACACCTGTGATCCTAGCACTTTGGGAGGCCAAGGCAGGCGGATTGCCTGAGCTCAGGAGTTCAAGACCAGCCTGGGCAACATGGTGAAACCCTGTCTCTATTAAAAAAAAAAAATTAGCTGGGCGTGCCAGCATGTGCCTGTAGTCCCAGCTACTCAGGAGGCTGAGGAGGAGAATGGCTTGAACCCAGGAGGTGGAAGTTGCAGTGAGCTAAGATGGTGCCACTGCACTCCATACACGCCAGCCTGGCAATACAGCGAGACTCAGTCTCAAAAATATATAAAAATAATAATAAAAGAATTAATGGCTAATAAGTACAAATCACCATGAATTTATTAAACGCCAACAATGTCTTCAGCACCCTGAATGTAAAACATAGGCATACCTTCCATTTTCAGGACCCAGATCATTCTCCTCTTTTGTTTTCATCCTTCTAATATTAAGGAACAGATTTCAGTCTTGAGAGTGAGCAACTTCCTTTTGCCATTAGGTATAACATAAAGAAACAGAATGATGACTGGCACATGCCAAAACAAAAACAAACAAAAAGAGTCACACCAAAAATAGAGAGAAAAGAGTACACAAGAAATAAGGGTCACTGTGAAGGGCTCATTCAAATAAAATGTCAAGGTTTTCCTTTTTGTTGATCTCAATTTAAAAATACCATCACTTGGTCAGGCACGGTGGCTCACGCCTGTAATCCCAGCACTTTGGGAAGCCAAGGCAAGCAGATCACAAGGTCAGGAGATCGAGACCATCCTGGTGAACATGGTGAAACCCCATCTCTACTAAAAAAAAAAGTTAGCAGGACGTGGTGGCGTGTGCCTATAGTCCCAGCTCCTCCGGAGGCTGAGGCAGGAGAATCGCTTGAACCTGGGACGCGGAGGTTACAGTGAGCCGAGATCATGCCACAGTACTCCAGCCTGGTGACAGAGTGAGAATCCGTCTCAAAAAATAAAAAATTAAAAAATAATAATAAAAGGAATACCGTCACTTACATTTTCCACTGCTTTGTTCAGCATGGACTAGGGGGCCAGGGTAATGTATAGTGTGAGAACTGGTAACTTACTTGAGGAAAATCAGCCATCATCCTTACCAGTGCTCCTCCCTTCCTGGAAGCCCCCAGTACAGGGAAACAGGGACAAGACTAAAGCACACTTCACATAAGACACAAGGCAGAACTTTTATAAGAATACTAGACTGGGCGTAGTGGCTCACGCCTGTAATCGCAACACTTTGGGAGGCTGAGCGGGGAAGACTGCTTGAGCCCAGGAGTTCGAGACCAGCCTGGGCAACGTGACGAAACCCCATCTCTGTTGAAAAAAGAAAGGAAGAGAAGGTAGGTGAGGTTGCTGCCCTACAGAATCCTTTTTAAAAATGTGTCACCGCCGGGCGCGGTGGCTCACGCCTGTAATCCCAGCACTTTGGGAGGCAGAGGCGGGCGGATCACGAGGTCAGGAGATCGAGACCATCCTAGCTAACATAGTGAAACCCCGTCTCTACTGAAAATACAAAAAAACTTAGCCGGGCGTGGTGGCGGGTGCCTCTAGTCCCAGCTACTCGGGAGGCTGAGGCAGGAGAATGGTGGGAACCCGGGAGGTGGAGCTTGCAGTGAGCAGAGATCTCACCACTGCACTCCAGCCTGGGAGACAGAGCAAGACTCCACCTCAAAAAAATAAAATAAAATAAAATAAAATAAAATAAAATAAAAATGTGTCACCATCAGATATTTTACCTAATGGATGCACCCCAAATAGATCCATAGCAGAGAGTCAGCAGAGACCCACATCAGTTCCCCGTCCTTCTGTTCCACAACACCAAGAGCAAACATCAGTACCATCTTTTCTCTTATTTGCTTCATATCTCTCTCCTTTTTTTTTTTTTTTTTAAAGATGGAGTCTCGCTCTGTCACCCAGGCTGGAGTGCAGTGGCACGATCTCGGCTCGCTGCAACCTCTGCCTCCTGGGTTCAAGCAATTCTTCTGCCTCAGCCTACTGAGTAGCTGCGATTACAGGTGTGCGCCAGCATGCCCGGCTAATTTTTTGTATTTTTAGTAGAGATGGGATTTCACCGTGTTGGCCAGGCTGGTCTCAAATTCCTTATCTTATGTGAGCCGCCTGCCTTGGACTCCCACAATGCTGAGAGTACAAGCATAAGCCACTGTGCCCAGCCTTATTTGCTTCATCTCTAACACAGCTACAAGGACCGTGGGCTGGAAATGAGGAGGAAACAAAGGAATTGTCTCTCACTTCCTCCCGCCTCCAAGCACCAAATCAGGGGCCCACTGAAGAGGCATTATTCCTGGATATAATCCTAAGGCAGTCATCCTGAGGAGAGAAGCAGCATCCAAACAGCTGTTCTTTTGCCAAAGAACAACTGCCAGGCCACAGCAGAGGGGCTCCAGTGAGACTTATTGATAGGTGACCATACATTAAGGAGCAAGAGAACAGAGAATGGGAATGACGTAGAAGGAAGCTGTCTTCCAATCTGAACCCTCAGAAACTCAAGGAAAATGAGATCCATTGACTTCTTTTGAATCAAGATACATAGGAACACCGAAGAAAAAGCCATGAAATGAGCCAGATGGTCTTTGGGCCCCTGCTCCCATACCAATAGAGCTGTGTACCCAACAGGGACTTTCAGTAGGGTACCCCAGATTCAGTCCTTCCCTCCTCTCTTTCTCAGCACTCACCCCCCGAACAGGTGGCCATCAGGCTGATCTCAGCTAGCGTGCCACTGGGAGGTAATGGGTTAAAATTTTTTTTCTTTTTTTTCCAGTGGACACTCTGTGTAGCAGTTTCTTTAAAGAGTGATTGGTAGAATTTCAGACTTCTTGGTGTGGTCTAATGGGAGAGAGTTTTTGGAGGAGTCTCTTAGAAACATTTAATTCCTGCCAGGTAGACAATCACTGACCACACCTACAGGTAAAGTAGGTTTTGCCTAATTATGACCACAGACACGGATCTTTTTATTTCAAGGCACTCTCTGTGCTTCCTAGACCGCTTATTTTTCAATCTGTAACTTAAATATTGAACCAAAGTATTATGAACCACTGCATTTTTGTGTTGAAACTACCTCAAGATGGCCAATGTCTCTATTCTTAGAAAAAGTCCCTACTTTGACTAACACATGGGTGGAGGAAATTACTATTTGCTTTTGCTTAGAAATGTGAGCCTGTTTGGATCTCTCAGGTTTCCATAAAAACTGACAAATCAAAATAATAAGTTTGCTGCAACAAATAAGGTATTTTGTGTATAAATATTTAGTGGCAAGATGTGAGTGCTAGAATTTCAAAAATAGTTAATGATGGTAAATCCTCAACTGCTGTGAAAACAAACAAGATACAGCTTGCTGAACAGGGAATGAACAATCTTCAAGTGCTGTATTATTCAAGAATGCTGCCCTATTTCAGGAATTCCATTTAACTGACTTAAAATGAACCAGTAACAAAGATTCATAGAATGTTAAACTTAGAAGATACCTTAAACTTCATCTAATATGATACCCTCATGGGAAACTTGAGACCCACAGAGTCCTGACAATTTCATTTGTAAGTTGCTTATATGGAACTTGTAACAGATTTCTCCATAGAAATAATATGATACCAGCCTGGGCAACATAGCAAAAACCCATCTCTACAAAAAATACAAAAATCAGTCAGGCATGGTGGTGTGCACCTGTGGTCCCAGCTACTCAGGAGGCCGAGGCGGGAGCATGGCTTGAGCTTGGTAGGTTGAGACTGCAGTGAGCTGTGATTGTGTCACTGTATTTCAGCCTGGGAGACAAAGGGAGACCCTGTCTGAAATAAAAAAGAAAGAGACAAAGAAAAGAAAGAAAGAGAAAGAGAGAGAGAGAGAAAGAAAGAGAAAGAAAGAGAAAGAAAGAAAGAAAGAAAGAAAGAGAAAGAAAGAAAGAAAAAGAAAGAAAGAAAGAAAGAAAGAAAGGAAAGAGAGAGAGAAAGAAAGAGAAAGGAAGAAGAAAGAAAGAAAGAAAGAGAAAGAAAGAAAGAAAAAGAAAGAAAGAAAGAAAGAAAGGAAAGAGAGAGAGAAAGAAAGAGAAAGGAAGAAGAAAGAAAGAAAGGAAAGAAAGAAAGAAAGAAAGAAAAGAAAGAAAGAGAAAGAAAGAAAGAAAGAAAGAAAAGAAAGAAAGAAAGAAAGAGAAAGAGAGGAGGGAGGGAGAGAAAGGGAGAGAAGGAGGGAGGAAGAAAGGAAGGGAGGGAGGGAGAGAAGGGAGGGAAGGCAGGAAGGCAGGAAGGCAGGGATAAATGATGGTTAGCGCCTCAAATACTGCCCTTCTCCTTCTCATTGTACAATGTTGTATACTTGAACTGCATTGTTTTCTGCTATTGTTAACTTCAAGGGTATACATTTAATCTACATTCTAGGTGCATATGAGCAATTAACTACCATTCATAACATCATGTCAGAGGGAAAACATGGCCCCCAGAGATGGGTGTATGGAGGCACCTCCAACCCTTGGTAAAAGGCTAGAATATTTTTGGTTCCAAGAAACAATATCTTCTCTAACTGGGTTAACAATAAGAACATTTATGTGTTCATGTAACTGGAAGTTCAGAGTAGAATTGGCTTTAGAATCACCTTAACCAGGACCTCCTGCTGCATTTCTCTGCCACTCCCTTCCATGTGCCTCTGTCATTCTTTGGACTTCATCTTTAACTTGCTTTTCTTAGGTGGCAAAAGGAACACGAAGGTTCCTGCACATCCTGGCATGCAGATGAAGGGCAGTCTGTCACAGGTTCCCAAGCAGGAGTCCTGAGATACACCTTGACTGGACCTGGTAAGTCACATGTCCACTCCTGAACAATGGCCTTCAGTGGGAAATGGAATGCACTGATTGGTTTAGCCAACCAACTGTTAAGGTTGAGATCTTCTCTTCCCCAAGTACATGGGTGACGATGTAAACTAAAGTAAAAATGTGAGTTCATTGAGATAGGTGAAGGGAAGAATGGATATATAACCCATCATGTCCACAACCTGTCTCTCCCCGTAGTCCCCATCCCCAACCACCGCGGGGAGGTACTGGGTGGCAGAGCTGAGGAAGCTAGATTATCCCAGGCAGGCACACGAATGTGGGGAGCAGAGAAGAAAATGGAAGGATTCTACTTCTGTTCACCCTACCCTAGTGTATACTCTACCCTCACCCTTTAGAAGCCCCAGATCATAGACACCCACCCCCTGTCTCAAATCCCAGCTACACAGACTTTCACTCCAGTTTAAAACGTTAGGATCTGCCACCACCACTAGAAAGAAAAATATCAATAGAAACATACATTTTTCCTGCATAATTTAGAAGCATCTTATGTGTTTTCTGTCTTCCTCTCAACTCTACATCCTTGCCAAAGAGAAATATAGCAGCCCTAGAAATATAACGGATTCTGGCCGGGTGTGGTGGTTCACGCCTGTAATCCCAGCACTTTGGGAGGTCGAGGCGGGTGGATCACCTGAGGTTGGGAGTTCAAAACCAGCCTGACCAACATGGAGAAACCCCATCCCTACTAAAAATACAAAATTAGCCAAGCATGGTGGTGCATGCCTATAATCCCAGCTACTTGGGAGGCTGAGGCAGGAGAATCACTTGAACCCAAGAGGTGACAGTTGCAGTGAGCTGAGATCGCGCCACTGCACTCCAGCCTGGGCAACAGCAAGAGACTCCGTCTCAAAAAAAAAAAAAAAAAAAAAAAGAAGCGTCCCCAACTGTCTACAGAATATCTTTCTCTTTTTAGCTTATGATGAAAACAAATGTATTAATAACTTTTAAAATGAAAGATATCAATCACCAGAATATCCAAATAACCTAAAATTTTTTATCCTACATGCCACTTTAGAAAATATAAAAAGATAAATGACAAGAAAACAAGACAATGTAGAAGAGGAATTTGAAAAACAAGAGCTGACGGCCATTGGTTTTAAATGGGACTACCCGGCCGGGCGCGGTGGCTCACGCCTGTAATCCCAGCACTTTGGGAGGCCGAGGTGGGCGGATCACAAGGTCAGGAGATCGAGACCACGGTGAAACCCCGCCTCTACTAAAAAAATACAAAAAACTAGCCGGGCGTGGTGGCGGGCGCCTGTAGTCCCAGCTACTTGGGAGGCTGAGGCAGGAGAATGGCAGGAACCCAGGAGGCGGAGCTTGCAGTGAGCCGAGATCGCGCCACTGCACTCCAGCCAGGGGGAGAGAGCGAGACTCCGTCTCCAAAATAAATAAATAAATAAATAAAAATAAAAAATAAAAAAATAAAAAAATAAATGGGACTACCCAATGAGAGTGGCTGTTCACATTGATGTGAAACATTGTCCAGTTTTAAGGTAAATACTTTCCTCCAGTTTTGTGTTTGGATTCTTTGAAGAGTGGAGATCCTGCTATACATGGGAATGTTAATTAACCAGAACCTCGTCACTATTCTGGATAAATGGAAGCTTCTGTATTCAGAATTTAAAGTTGTTGTTAAGAATTCAGCTTGAGGTAAAGATAAATTTTGTAATTTATGTCTATAGGAAGCTTCTATGTAAATACTATTGTTGTTTGCAAATAATAGATTGGATTATAATGGGTGAAAAAGTATATAATAATTAGCCAAAAGAATGGTAATCTTTTTTTTTTTTTTTGAGACAGAGTTTTACTCTTGTTGCCCAGGCTGAAGTGCAACGGCGCCATCTTGGCTCACTGCAACCTCCACCTCCCGGGTTCAAGCGATTCTCCTGCCTCAGCCTTCCTGAGTAGTTGGGCTCACAGGCATGCACCACCACGCCAGACTAATTTTGTATTTTTAGTAGAGATGAGGTTTCTCCATGTTGGTCAGGCTGGTTTCGAACTCCCGACCTCAGGTGATCCACCCACCTCGACCTCCCAAAGTGTTGAGATTATAGGCGTGAGCCACCGTGCCCAGCCTAAGAATGGTAATCTTATTGATAATGATTTTATTTAAGAGCAAATAGGCCGGGCGCGGTGGCTCACGCCTGTAATCCCAGCACTTTGGGCGGCCGAGGCGGGCGGATCACAAGGTCAGGAGATCGAGACCACGGTGAAACCCCGCCTCTACTAAAAAATACAAAAAACTAGCCGGGCGCGGTTGTGGGCGCCTGTAGTCCCAGCTACTCGGGAGGCTGAGGCAGGAGAATGGCGTGAACCCGGGAGGCGGAGCTTGCAGTGAGCCGAGATCCCGCCACTGCACTCCAGCCTGGGCGACAGAGCGAGACTCTGTCTCAAAAAAAAAAAAAAAAAAAAAAAAAAAGAGCAAATATACCAAAGGTGTCAAATGAGGGGGAAAAACTGAAATAAAAAATGAAAGAGCAAGCAAATAGCCGAGCATGGTGGCTCATGCCTATTGTCCCAGCTACTGGGGAGGCTGAGGCAGAAGGATCACTTGAGCCCAGGAATTCAAGGTTACAGTGAGCTACAATTGCACCACTGTACTCCAGCCTGAGCAACACAGCAAGACCTAGCTCTAAAAATAAAAAGTAAAAATGGTAATAGTTGTAAAAGCAAATGTCTTTTCTTGAAGACATACCATGTTACCTGTATAACAGAAGTAATGTAATTTTTAGAGAGGTCCTAGATAAGAACTAAAAATCTCTGGGCACTTGAAACTAGTTCTAGCTGTGCCCCTGTCTGATCTGAGACAGCGTATCTATATCTCAGGTTTTAATTTTTCTCATCTGTAGAACTGATTCTTTGGCAGAAGCTATACCTAGCTGAGGAAGACAGAAAGTCACGCATTAATACAGATACATGAAGATGTCCTTCATCTCGGTGTGTGTGCCGGGCAGCTCACCTTTGGTGGTTTCTCTGTGCTTTCATAACAGGAACAGCACAGAATAAGTGATAGATTACTATTCTCTACTTTTGCTTTAACTAAAGGAACATTTAGGCCTATTTAGGTTAAGGATAAAGCTTGTCAAGTTAAATTACTACTAATAAACATAGAACAATGAAACTAGAAAACTACCATCTGGAAAACACCACAGTAACAATTGGTTAGGAGATGACTCATCAATGAAATCTAGGCAGTCACATTATGATGAGAAACAAGATTTTTACATAGTCACAAAACAGGTCCCTAGAATACTTACTGAGGAAACAATCTTAAGTTTACAGTGGAGAAATCTGACAGATACCCACTTAACCAGGCGATTAAAGTTAACGTTACTTGTCATGCGACAGACCTATATCACATGCCTCCTGAGACGTTCTGAGAAGAACCCAAAGCCTCTGCGGTGGCATGAAAATTCCATGAGGAAATATGAGACAATCCAAAACTCAGGCCATTCTATAAATAATGGACTAGTACCTTTCAAAGGCGTCAAGGCTTTGAAAAGACAAGGAAAGATTGAGGGACTGTTCCAGATTAAAGGAGACCAAGGAGACATGACAACTAATGCAACCTGGGGTCTCCGGTTGGATTCTGGGCCAGAAAAAGGACACAGTGGGACAGTTGCTGAAATCTGAATCAGGTCTGTAGATTTGATAAGAGTATGTATTAAACGTAATTTCCTGATTTTGGTAATTGTACTATGGTAAGGCAAAATATTCACTTTGTGGGAATCTGAGTGAAGATTATACCTGTATTTTTTGTACATTCGTATTTTTTCTGTATACTTGAACAAAAACCATCTAGGATAGGCAACGATACAGAAATTTCTTAAAATTACTTTTGTGAAAGTGATACTCAGAGGAAACAACAGAAATCTAACTAAATGTAACACACATCAGAGCATCTTACAAGGTGCCCCTTAAAAAGAATTAGAGAAGATAATTTGAGAAGTGGCTTGCATTTCTCTTTGCCAAACATAGAATCTCAGTACTGGAAGAAACCTCTAAGAGAATACTGAAAAGAAAGAAACCAGCCACAACTTTACCATCCAACCACAGAGGAATAATTCTTTAGGGTTCACCCATTCCATAGACTTATACAACCATTAGAGTTTCTACTTATGAGAAATCGTGTAGCAAAATGGGAAAATGTTTTTGTTATGATTTCATTTATTTAAAAATCAGAATACAAGGTATATGTACACTTTCTGGCAGGGATTGGTGGCTCATGCCTGTAATCCTAGCACATTGGGAGGCCAAGGTGGGCAGACTGGCTGAGCTCAGGGGTTTGAGACCAGCCTGGGCAACATGACAAAACCCTATCTCTACTAAAAATACAAAAAACACAAAAACTAGCTAGGTATGGGGACACATGTAATCCCAGCTACTTGGGAGGCTGAGGCAGGAGAAAAGCTTGAACCCAGGAGGCAGAGGTTGCACTGAGCCGAGATTGTGCCACCGCACTCTAGCCTGGGCGACAGAGTGAGACTCCATCTCCAAAACAAAAACAAAAACAAAGCATAGGTACACTTTCTAAATCCAACTATTTGAAATACACACACATGAAGAAAGACAAAGGAAATACATGATGAATTTGGTTAACATGGTGAGACTGTAGGAGTTTTGGTTTTTTTCCTATTTCTATTTTCCGAATTTCCTATGACATTTTAAATTTCAAGTGTTTTCACAAAGAAAAATAAAAGTCTTCCCAATTTTGAGCCAAAATTTTCACCTTATTCCATATAACTACCTCTTACCTACACCCCCTCCACCATGGGTACCTGGGGGCTTCCACATACACCAACCTCACCCAGCCACTGGGCCCCTCTCCATGGAGGCAGCCAACGTTCCTAGAGTCTTGCTGCCCTAACTTGATGATGGGAGACTAGTCCTGAGGAAGCCCCTGAGCTGTGTAGCTTTAATATCACTGAGTTAGCCCAAAGCCTACCAGGCATTGTGTTGGTGCCTCTTTTTCATTCTTCTTCCTCCCCTAGGGTGCAGTTTCACTCCCCTGCTTGGCTGCTACTCTAACATCCTGCCTGGGCCTTGCCAGTACTACTCCTTTTCTCAGGGGCTGAATCCTATTCCCCTTGTAAGCAGTTTGCCCAGGCCGTTGTGACAAAGACCACAGATGAAGAGGCTTAATAACACTAATGCATTGTCTCATTAGTGAGTTCTGGAGGGTGGAAGTCCAAGTTCACAGTATCAGCAGGGCTTGTTCCTTCTGAGGGCTGTGAAGGGGCTGTCCGTTCCAGGCCTCTCTCCTTGCCTTATAAATATCCATCTTCTCCCTCTGTCTCTTCACAGTGTTTCTCCTCTGTGTGTGTATGTGTGTCCAATTTCCCTCGTTTAATAAGGACACTCCTCATTGGATTAGGGCCCCCCTAGCCCAGTATTCCTCATCTTAACTTGATTACATCTACAAAGACCTTATTTCCAAATAAGGTCACATTCTGAGGTACTGGGAGTCAGGACTTCAACATGTGAATTTGGTTGGGATGGGGACACAATTCCATTCATATCTCAGGTACTAATGGAGCTTTGCTCCAAAAGAGATAGACCACCCAGCCGGTCTCAGTGACTCACACCTATAATCCCAGCACTTTGGGAGGCCGAGGCAGGCAGATCACCTGAGGTCAGGAGTTCAAGACCAGTCTGACCAACATGGAGAAACTCTGTCTCTACTAAAAATACAAAATTAGCCAGGCGTGGTGGTGCATGCCTATAATCCCAGCTACTCGGGAGGCAGGAGACTCACTTGAACCCAGGAAACGGAGGTTGCGGTGAGCCAAGATTGCACCATTGCACTCCAACTTGGGCAACAAGAGCGAAACTCTGTCTCAAAAAAAATAAAAAGAGAGAGAGAGATAGACCACCCAAGGGCATCAGGGTGCCTCTGACCTGACACTTCCTAGATGCTCCTACTGTTGAATTTTTATCAAAGTCCTTTGGACAGCCTCATGATCCTTGGCTACAGGTGGTTATTAATCTGGCTGGAGGGTTGTCCCCACAGGCAAAACATGAGTGTGTCTGTCCATCATAAAGAATCTGTTTGTTATATGCGCTCTTATGCTTATAGCAGCACTTTTCACAATGGCAAAGATATGGAATCTCCCTAAGTGTCCATTAACAGGGATAAAGAAAACATGGTATATATACACAATAGAATACTATTCAGCCATAAAAAAGAATGACATCATGTATTTTGCAGCAACATGGATGGAACTGAGGTCGTTATCTTAAGGGAAACCAGTCAGACCCAGAAAGACAAATATCACATGTTCTCACTCATAAGTGGGAACTAAAAATTGTGTATCCCAGGATGCAGAGAGTGGAATGATCCACAATGGAGAGGTAGAAGGGTGAGGGGATGGGAAGGGGAGTGGATGATGAGAAATTACTTAATAGATACAATGTATGTCATTTGGGTGTTGGATACCCTAAAAGCCCTGACCTGAGCTCTCTGCAGTGTAAGCATGTCACAAAATTGCACTTGTACCCCATAAACTTATACAAATTTTAAAAAAGGGGACCAGGCGCAGTGTCCCATGCCTGTAGTCCCAGTACTTCAGGAGGCAGAGGCAGGTGGATCACTTGAGGTCAGGAGTTTGAGACCACCTTGGCCAACATGGTGAAACCCCAGCTCTATTAAATATACAAAAATTAGCCAGGCATGGTGGCATGTGCCTGTAATCCCAGTTACTCAGGAGGCTAAGGCAGAAGAATCGCTTGAACCTGGGAGGTGGAGGTTGCAGTGAAACAAGATCATGCCATTGCACTCCAGCCTGGGCAACAGAGCAAGAATGCATCTAAAAATAAAATAAAATAAAATAAATAAATAAAATAAAATAAAATTCTATTTGCCTTATCACAAACATTACATTTGTCAGTGAAAAAAGGAAGTATTCTTAGACTCCCTATATTTCAATTGTTTCACATTTTTAATAGTTACAAAAACATTTTACTTTTTTTTTTTTCTTTTTTTTGAGATAGAGTCTCACTTTGTCACCCAGGTTGGAGTGCAGTGGCATGATCTCTGCTCACTGCAACCTCCACCTCCCGAGTTCAAGTCGGGTTCAAGTGATTCTCCTGCCTCAGACTCCTGAGTAGCTGGAACTACAGAGGAGTGCCACCACGCCTGGCTAATTTTTTGGTATTTTTTGTAGAGACAGCGTTTTGCCATGTTGCCCAGGCTGGTCTCAAACTCCAGAGTTCAGGTGATCCACCTGCCTCAACCTCCCAAAGTGCTAGAATTACAGGCATAAGCCTCAGCACCCAGCCATTTTTTATCAGTGATGACTATTGAGAATTTCAAGAGATCATTTTGTAAAAGTCTTTGTCAAGAACTATATGTAGCCATTTCAAGTATAAAAATTGGTATAAAAATTTATTAAATCACTCATATTTCTCATTAAAATGTTTCAAGGGATTTTCTTTGAATGTCATATAAATTTTGTATTTAATATTTTCCCTATTTTTTCTCTGGTCAAGTGGCATGTAGTAATTGCTTTATTTTATTTTATTTGAGATAGAGTCTTGCTCTGTTGCCAGACTAGAGTGCACTGGCACAATCACAGTTCACTGCAGCCTTGACCTCCCCAGGCTCAAGTGATCCTCCCACCTCAGCCTCCCGAGTAACTGAGACTACAGGTATGTGCCACCACGCTAGGCTAATGTTTGTAATTTTTTTGTACAGAGTTTTGCCATGTTGCCCAGTCTGGTCTCAAACTCCTGGATTCAAACAATCCACCTGCCTTGGCCTCCCAAAGTGCTAGGATTACAGGCGTGAGCCACCATGCCTGGTCATTAATGCTCTAACGTTAAATCTCCTTCTAAATATTCATCTTTATGCTCTTCAGTGGGCTTCCACTTAGTTTCTCCACAACACACACCAATCTCCTTCCTCACCTCATGGCTATGTTTCTTTTAAACAGGATGTGAATTAGATTTCCTAACTGAATGTCAGGCTCAGGTCCTATCCCACAAGGTTTCAATGAGATCGTGTTTTACTGCCTGGTGTTATAATCCCCAGTTTGCCTTGTTTGTTACGTACGCCCTGTGTGTTTGTATATAGACATCTAAAACCTCAGTATTGTTTCTGGCCTCCTTCCAGCTGTTTTCTGATGTGAATCAGAAGGCCCCTCCCACTTCCCTATTCTCCATTCTGCATTGTGCCTATTACTCTTCAGAGTGGCTGGGATCACAGGTTTACCTGCCATTTTCCTCCCTTTCTCTTACTCTTTTCAAGCTCCATGTAGAAATTAGTATTTATACACTAAACTCCTGGGTTAATCATTATTTCCCAATTTTGTGAGATGCTCTCCATCCCAAACCAAAAGGCCATCATTTCAATAGCATAGCTACTCAGAATCAGGATCCACAAATCCAAATTCAGTAACAAAACATCTTGATGGCCTGCCAATCACGTCTCAGACCTTCCCTCTTCCAGACTTACAAACGTCAGTAGTGAGATGCAAAGAAAATAACCAACTGGGCTCCCAGGTCCTAAACTTCATAGACTCTTAGAAATGCCTTCTTTCTTTTCTGATGAAGCCTTTCATCCCCACAGGAGGAAGGGTGATCATTTTTCAAAGTCCTAGGTATTATCTTCAAGCAGGCCATCCTTCTGAACACTCATCTCAGTCAATCCATTGTTCGATCAATTCTTCCTCCCCCAACGTTTCTTGGATCCATCCCATCTCTATCCCTGCTGCGTTGCCTTCATTGAAGCTCTTATTATGTTCTGCTTGAAACATTAAGATGACCTTTTGTACAGGTCTCTGTCTCAGCTTAGTCTCTGTACTGCCACCAGAGTTATTGCCTGATGCTTCTCAAAAACCATAAGTAGCTGGCTGGGTGCCATGGCTCACTCCTATAATCCCAGCACTTTGGGAGGCTGAGGCAGGTGGATCACCTGAGGTCAGGAGTTTGAAACCAGTCCTCTCTCTGGGTTTCAAGTCCCTCGAACCTCTATCTGGGTTTCCCAGTCCTCAAGTGATGAGGACTGGGAAACCAGACCTCAAGTGATCTGCCGGCCTCAGCCTCCCAAAGTGCTGGGATTACAGGCATGAGCCGTCATGCCCGGCCCATAATCTTTTTCCAATCTTCCCCTAGCACTTGACTTGGAGTGCGGTACATGATAAGTGCATAAACTGTTAAATTTTCAAAAATGTTTGACCTACTTGACCTTATATTGGTTGTTTAAAATCAGCCACAGAAGAAGTATTTACAATTTACATGATGGAAATTGACAAACACTACAACAGGGACTTTGGGAACCATGGGAAAAGAGCACTTTCTGAAAAGTTTACTAGCACTTGGTTGGACACAGTGCCTCACGCCAATAATCCCAGAACTTGAGAGGCCAAGTTAGGAGGATAACTTGAGACCAAGAGTTGGAGACCAGCCTAGGCAACATAGTGAGACCCCATCTTGACAAAAAAAGGTTTTTTTTCAATCAGCTTGGCATAATGATGCACACCTGTGGCCCCAGCTATTCTGGAGATTGAGGTTATAAGGATCACTTGGGCCTGGGAGGTCAAGGCTGCAGTGGTAGACGATGACGCCACTGCATTCCAGGCTAGGTGACAGAGCAAGACCCCGTCTCAAAAAAAAAAAAAAAAAAAAAAAAAAAATTAAATTTACCAGCACACCACTGATTATATAAGTAATGCATGAATATAATCAAAGTCAACTGTTCTCTTCAGTATCCCTCACACCCAATCCCAGTCTCTTCTCCAGAATTGAACACTTTGTGATATTCCAGACTCCTTTTTACACACTTTATGTATTATATCATTTCACAAATGTAAAGCCTGCTAATTCATTGCTTCTGATCCATGAAGCCTTCTCAGGCTGCTCCTGCTGTCACTCTTGTGACTTTCCTCTGACCTTCGGCATCAACTAAGTCATTGCTAACTCTTGTGTACCTTGTGTTTGTTAAGATTTTAAGTTGTTTGGAGAAAGATAACATTCATATTTTTGTGTGTTTGTTTCCTTTGAGATGCAGTCTCCCTCTGTCGCCCAGGGTGGAGTACAGTGGTGCGATCTCGGCTCACTGCAACCTCCACCTCCCGGGTTCAAGCGATTCTCCTGCTTCAGCCTCCCGAGTAGCTGGGACTACAGGCATGCACCACCACACCTGGCTAATTTTTGTATTTTTAGTAGAGACAGGGTTTCTCCATGTTGGCCAGGCTGGTCTTGAACTCCTGACCTCAAGCAATCTGCCTGCCACAGCCTCCCAATGTGTTGGGATTACAGGCGTAAGCCACCGCCACACCAACACTCATATTTAAATGCCTCTATGTCACGCAGAACAGACCTTCAAAAATGTCAATGATTTAATTCTATTTAAACTTTGTTTGTTTGTTTGGTTGGTTTTTGGTTTTGTTTTGTTTTATTTTGCATTCTTGAGACAGTTTCGCTCTGTCGCCCAGGCTGCAGTACACTGGTGAGACCTCGGCTCACTGCAATCTACGTCTTCTGGGTTCAAGTGACTCTCCTGTCTCAACCTCCCAAGTAGCTGAGATTACAGGCTTGCACCACCACGCCCGGCTAAGTTTTGTATTTTTAGTAGATACTGGATTTCACCATGTTGGCCAGGCTGGTCTTGAACCCCTGGCCTCAAGTGATCCACCCGTCTCAGTCTCCCAAAGTACTGGGATTACAGGCATGAGCCACTGCGCCCAGTCAAAAGTGTCAATAATTTAATTCTTTGGTCCAAAATCTGCTAGCAATCATCCATTGCCATCTGAATATACCATTAGACATGGAAGTAGACAAAAAATCATAAGTACATTTTGTTTTTTTTCCTTTATTTTTTACATAAAGGGCAACTTCAGTTTTCTCAAGGTACTGCAGTGCCACAGTTAGGAATAAAAGACGAGGGAACAAGAGCTGTATTTTGCTGTGTGAGCACGTCTTTAGGGAAGTAAAGCCTCCATCTCTTCCTATTTCACTCTGCTGCCCTGAAGCCACAGGGAATGAGAGAGAAACTACATGAGAAGTTTTGGGCTCTCGGAAAGCATTCTAATGCTAAGAGAGCACTCTGACACCCTTCCCTGCAGGCATGGAGCATGCCATCTGACCAGTGAAACCACTGCCTTGCCCAGCAAGACACCGACGCAGCCTTGAGACCCCAAGTTTGGTTGACAGACCCACATGTCAAATGTGGGAAAAGGGATCCTATCTCACAATTCACCCAGTGTAGGTGAATTTCTTTATGACCCCAGAAGCAAAAAGAGAGGGGGTTCTGCCAGCAATCTCTGTCCTCTCTGCCACAGCCCCTCCTGAAGTGAGACCACCACAGTATCTTATCTGAAGAACTCCAAGGAAAAGGCAATAGTCTATTTACACAAATTAAGCCAGCTAAACCAGCTCTTTCTACAGTTAGATGATAAAATTTAGATATCTGAGAAGAGGTCATAGAGGTCACAGCTTTCAGTTCTTATGAGTTGTTTTCTTAAGGGTTAAATGAAAAAGTTAAAGCAAATATAGTTATGCATGCGAGGGCTTAGCCTTCTTGACCGCAGTATGAGAATACCTCAGCAATGAGAAGTTACGGCCAAGGCCAGCTTGTACCATCAATCTCTTCAGAGCCATTTGGAAAAACTGAGAGATGCTGCTCTTCTTGGAAGGCAAATGAATTCTGCATCCTTTCATAGGTCTTCCTTACTTTTTTTTTTCACCCAGGCTGGAGTGCAGTGGCGCGATCTCGGCTCGCTGCAACCTCCACCTCCCATGTTCAAGTGATTCTCCTGCCTCAGCCTCCCGAGTAGCTAGGATTACAGTTGCCCACGACCACGCCTGGCTACTTTTTGTATTTTTAGTAGAGATGGAGTTTCACCATGTTGGCCAGGCTGGTCTTGAACTCCTGATCTCAGGTGATCCCCTCCCCTTGGCCTCCCAAAGTGTTGGGATTACAGGTGTGAGTCACCACACCCAGCCAAGGTCTTCCTTAATGTCATCCTTCCTTCTTTTCAAATAAGTAAAGAGGGTTCATTCCTTTTCACTTGAAATGGAGTTGCTGGCCAGGCTCGGTGGCTCAAGCCTATAATCTCAGAACTTTGGGAGGCCAAGGCAGGAATCTGCCTTGAGGCCAGGAATTCCAGACCAGCCTAGCCAATATGGTGAAACCCCTGTTTCTACTAAAAATACAAAAATTAGCCAGGCGTGGTGGCAGTTTCCTGTAATCCCAGCTACTTGGGAGGCTGAGGCACGAGAATCCCTTGAACCCAGGAGGCAGAGGTTGTAGTGAGCCAAGATAACGCCACTGCACTCCAGCCTGGGTGACAGAGCAAGACTCTGTCAAAAACAAAAACAAAAACAAACAAACAAACAAAAAATCTGAGTTGTAACAATTCAGGGTAATTATATAAAGGCTCGCTTCTGATGGATTCCAGGAAGTGAGAAGCAAGTTATTGCCGAAGGACAGAGGCCCCAAGATCTCACTAAGGCCAACAGGTGCGTTCCAGGTACCACCCCTGACATGTCCATGCGGACTGACCCCAATACCTCTGAGTCACCTTACATAATTCAACAGCCCTTAATCTTCAAGCAAGATCCCAACAGCCAGCAGATCTGGCAAACATTTTATTTTTCTTTCCTGAAGAAGCATAGGAAAATATTTTTGGCCTAAGCTTTTAGAGTGGTCAGCTTCACTGTCATCTAGAGCCAGCATTGTGAACCTGCTGTCCCTACTCATAGCCATGATGCTTCTACTGAACCCCATGCCCCTGAGGCCTCCTAGGACCAGCACTGGAACTTTCTGAATTGAGTTGCCATTTTCCAAATCTATCAGGGCTTGCCAAATTCCTATGCTTTCACCCACGCTGCTCCTGAGCCCACAGTCTGCCTCTCTGGAACACTACCATCACTGGAGACATTCTCTGATGTCCAATCAGAAAGTGACTCCTCTCCATCTATTCCTACAGTTCCTTATGCCTGCAGTAACAAAATATTATCAGGCCATATTATAGGTTTTTGTTTTATAGTCTCCTTTTTCTGATAAGCCTGAGCAAGTTTGTGCTCAGGAAACAAGACTCACTTCCTTTTGTGCACCCCAAAGGCTGTCACAGCACCTAGCACGTAGTGGGTGCTCAAATGTCATTTGAAAGAACTGATGAGTTTTAGGTGAAGGATATCATGGTGTCCAGCATGCTAGTCTCTCAACTTTTATGTAGGCTTGGCATTTCTCAAAGGTGAGTGTTGTATGAAAGGAGAGACTGGTTAGCACTCCCCTTGACAAGGATGGAAGAGTCCCTTGGGCCTGACAACAAACATGCAGTTAAGGCATTGCCACCTATTTTGTGGCATCTAAAGCATCGTTTTTAGGCTGGATGCTGTGGCCTACGCCTGTAATCCTAGCACTTTGGGAGACCAAGGTGGGAGGATTGCTTGAGGCCAGGAGGGCAAGACCAACCTGGCCACATGGTAAGATCCCATCATTCTCTCTCTCTCTTTTTTTTTTTTTTTTTTTTTTTTAGCTTTTAGAAAAGAAAAAAGATGTAGAAAAAAGGTGAGAGGCCAGTAGCAAAGATTTGGAACCAACCCAAATGTCCATCAATGATAGACTGGATTAAGAAAATGTGGCACATATACACCATGGAATACTATGCAGTCATAAAAAAGGATGAGTTCATGTCCTTTGTAGGGACATGGATGAAGCTGGAAACCATCATTCTCAGCAAACTATTGCAAGAACAGAAAACCAAACACCACATGTTCTCACTCATAGGTGGGAATTGA
This sequence comes from Theropithecus gelada, assembly GCF_003255815.1. Classification (NCBI taxonomy): domain Eukaryota; kingdom Metazoa; phylum Chordata; class Mammalia; order Primates; family Cercopithecidae; genus Theropithecus; species Theropithecus gelada. The sequence goes on along the minus strand of NC_037686.1, from coordinate 14,215,891 downwards.
ACAATGAGAACACTTGGACACAGGGTGGGGAACATCACACACTGGGGCCTGTTGTGGGGTGGGGGGAGCGGGGAGGGATAGCATTAGGAGATATACCTAATGTAAATGACGAGTTAATGGGTGCAGCACACCAACATGGCACATGTATACATATGTAACAAACCTGCACGTTGTGCACAGGTCCCTAGAACTTAAAGTATAATTAAACAAAAGAAAAAAGGTGAGAGTCTGAGCATGGTGGCTGACATCTGTACCTCTAGTACTTTGAGAGGCCAAGGTGGGAGCATCACTTGAAGCCAGGAGTTCACATCAGTCTGGGCAACAGAGGGAGACCCTGTCTCAGAAGAAAGAAAAGGGAAGGGAAGGGAAGGGAAAGCAAGGGATGGGAAGGGATGGGAAGGGAAGGGAAGGGAAGGGAAGGGAAGGGAAGGGAAGGGAAGGTTAATAACAANGGGAAGGGAAGGGAAGGGAAGGGAAGGGAAGGGAAGGGAAGGGAAGGGAAGGGAAGGGAAGGGAAGGGATGAAGCAAAGGGAAGGGAAGGGAAGGGAGAAAGAAAAGAAAGAAAGAGAGAGAGAGAAAGAAAGGGAGGGAGGCAGAGAAGAAAGGAAGGAAGGAGAAAGAAAGAGAAAAAAGGAAGGAAGGAGAAGGTAAGGGAAGGGGAGAAAGAAAGGAAGAAAAAGAGAAAGAGAAAGAAAAGGAAGGAAAGAAGGAAGGGAGGGAAAGAAGGAAGGAAGGAAGGAAGGAAGGAAGGAAGGAAGGAAGGAAGGAAAGAAAGGGAGGGAGGGAGGGAAGGAGGGAGGGAAGGAGGTAGAAAAAAGTGACAAAAAAAGATGAATTGAAAACAGGTCCCGGCCGAGCGCGGTGGCTCAAGCCTGTAATCCCAGCACTTTGGGAGGCCAAGACGGGCGGATCACGAGGTCAGAAGATCGAGACCATCCTGGCTAACACAGTGAAACCCGTCTCTACTAAAAAATACAAAAAACTAGCCGGGCGAGGTGTCGGGCGCCTGTAGTCCCAGCTACTCGGGAGGCTGAGGCAGGAGAATGGCGTAAACCCAGGAGGCGAAGCTTGCAGTGAGCTGAGATCCGGCCATTGCACTCCAGCCTGGGCGACAGAGCAAGACTCCATCTCAAAAAAAAAAAAAGAAAAGAAAACAGGTCCCTAGAGTTCCATGTCACAGTACTTAGTATGTTCAATCTGATGAGCTCAGTCCTTCCCCAAGGGCAGCAGTCCTACCAGGAATGGAAAGCCCCATGGAAAGGGGTTCTGTCTGCATGTGAGTGTGGACTGGAAGGGGTAGGGCAGGATTACTGGAATACGATATCTCAGCTTCTGGGAGGAGGAAAGGGGTTGTTCCCGAGCCTTGGGTCTGCTCTCTGCACCCATGGCTGCCAGCCCATCTGCCCAAGGAAGCCTTGAATTAGTACGCTGGAGAGCAAAAATCTGAGATCTAGAACTCTTCCCACTCAATACCTCAATACACAGCTAGCAGGTGTACAAATCCTGCCCCTTGGAAGTGGCCACTGGTGATACCACAGCAAGGCACCTGGCTCCGTAAGTGGGTCTCTGTAGGTCTCTAAGCATTGTTTTCTCAGGTTCATACTCTTCTGCCACCAGGCCATGCCTACTAATCTGAGTAAGTCAAGACCTCTCTCCCCTAAATCGTCACCGCTCTTTTGTCTGTGTCAGCAGCCACAGAGGAACCCTCGGGGAATCCTAACACCCTGAGAATTTTTACTTAATAAAACGATTAGCTATCATCTACTGGGTTCCAATAGCCTAATATCCTGCTAAGCACTAATGTTAATAATAGCATTAGATATTTGTTGAGTGCTGTATGCGGTTAGTGCTATCTAAATTTCCTCATGGAATCCTAATAATGATCGTTCCTAAGCAGTGTTATCTCCATTCTACACATAACAAAACTGAGACGCAGAGACGCCAAAAGCGGTAGAACCAGAATTTGAAGCTACGTCTGTGTCTCCAAAAACTGTGCCCTTTATACATTATGCTTGAGTTCTTAGGCAATTTAATTTGAAATGGATGAGTAGTTTAAGTTCAAAACAGTGTTGAAAAGTGTGCAGAATTTAACCTCCTGAAAAGGGTGAGGTTTCTGTTCTCTTGAAGAGGCCCACATTTTATTCCTTTTCTTGCAGCATTAATACTATCCTAAAGGGGTTAGGCCAGTGATGCTGCCCCCCAAACCTCCAGGACCATGCAATGCTGCCAATAAAGATAATCCCAGCATGTTTTCCCCCAAAGCTCTGGGCATTAAGAATGGCTGGGAGGGGTCAACAGTGGGTTTGAGAACAAAATAACTCAAAGTTCAGCACCATAAGATAGGGCAGGGAAAAAATAAAATGAAAGATGGCCAGGCAAGGTGGCTTATGCCTATAATCCCAGCACTTTGGGAGGCTGAGGCGGGCGGATCGCTTGAGCCCAGGAGTTCAAGACCAGCCTGGGCAACATGGCAAAACTTGGCCTCTATGAAAAAAAAAAAAAAAAATTAGCTCAGCATGGTGGCATGCATCTGTAGTCCCAGCTGCTCCAGAGGATTGCTTGAGCCTGGAAGGCAGAGGTTGCAGTGAGCCATGATTGTGCCACTGCGCTCCACAGAGGGAGACCCTGTCTCAAGAAAAAATAAAAAAAATAGATAACTCAAGGTTTCCTTCTCAGCTCTGACATTTGCCCTATGACGTCAACTAAATCACAGTTAAATTGATTGTCCTATTCCTTAGCCCCCAATTTAGCAAATGGCCTTAGCTATACTTGTGTTATATGTTGTGCTAGTCATTTGGAGGATTAAAAATCAGTAATTAATATAAAAATATTTTAAAACTAAAAATAATCTTATAGATCTTGAAATATGTATATAGACCTTATTATATAAGCCACAGGTTATATTAATCCCAAACCAACATTTACATTTATATGTGCACAGCAAGTCACCCAAATAGACATGTTAACAGGGATTTTGTGTGGTTCTGGAAATGTTGGCGTTTGTTTCTCTTAGTTTTTTTTCTTTTTTTTTTTTTTTTTTTTTTTTTTTGAAAAAGTGTTTCGCTCTGCCGCCCAGGCTGGAGTGCAGTGGCGTGATCTTGGCTCACTGCAAGCTCCGCCTCCCGGGTTCATGCCATTCTCCTGCCTCAGCCTCCCGAGTAGCTGGGACTATAGGCGCCTGCCACCTCGCCCGGCTAGTTTTTTTGTATTTTTTAGTAGAGACGGGGTTTCACCGTGTCAGCCAGGATGGTCTCGATCTCCTGACCTCGTGATCCGCCCGTCTCGGCCTCCCAAAGTGCTGGGATTACAGGCTTGAGCCACCGCGCCCGGCCTTTTTTCTTTTTTTTTTGTGATGGTGATGGAGTCTCACTCTGTCTCCAGGTTGGAGTACAGTGGTGCAATCTCAGCTCACTGCAGCCTCTACCTCCCAGGCTCAAGCAATCCTCCGGTGAAGCTGGGACTACAGATGCATGCCACCATGTGGGGCTAATTTTATATACATATATAAAATTTTTTGTAGAGATGACGTTTTGCCATGTTGACAAGGCTGGTCTCCAACTCCTGACCACAAGTGATCCTCCCACTTTGGCTTCCCAAAGTGCTGGGATTACAGGCGTGAGCCCACCACACCAGGCCTTTTTCTCTCACTCTTGCTTACCCAAATAACTTCTTTCAATTTATTTATATTAATTCTAAAGTAAATGGGCCAGGCACCGTGGTTGACACCTATAATCTCAGCACTTTGGAAGGCTGAGGCAGGCAGGTCGCTTGAGGCCAGGAGTTCCAGACCAGCCTGGCCAACATGGCAAAATCCTGTCTTTACTAAAAATACAAAACATTAGCTGGGCGTGGTGGCATGCACCTGTAATCCCAGCTACTCGGGAGGCTGAGGCCAGAGAACCGCTTGAACTCGGGAGGCAGAGGTTGCGATGAGCTGAGATCACGCCATTGCACTCCAGCCTTGACAACAAAAGCAAAATTCTGTCTCAAAAAAAAAAGATTAGCATTCATCTCAAAAGGACATAGCCAATTTAAATAAGTCCCTACTTGTCAACAACATGCCCATTTTGTGGAGCACAGTGGCTCACACCTTTAATCCTAGCTCTTTGGGTGGCTGACACAGGTGGATTGCTTGAGCACTCAGATTGCTTGAGCTCCAGAGTTTGAGACCACCCTGGGCAATAATGGTGAAACCCTGTCTCTACTAAAATACAAAAAGTTAGCCGAGTGTAGTGGCAGGCACCTGCAGACCCAGCTACTCAGGAGGCTGAAGCAGAAGAATCACTTGAACCCTGGAGGCAGAGGTTGCAGTGAGCTGTGATGACGCCACTGCACTCCAGCCTGGGTGACAGAGCAAAAATCTGCCCCCCCCCCGCAAAAAAAGTGCCCATTTCCACATTAAAAAGGATAATAACTACGTTGGATTGAAGCACATCAAATATGTTTAAGTCTTTGAAATCATAATGATACTCAAAACCAAATAAAACTAGTTCACCTGTGGAAATACAAAGGAACCGTTATTTTGAAAACTGGTAGAGAAAGCATTTAATCTGCCCTTCCTATATAAACACTATCTCAGGGTAATTGCAGAGTTGAGGAAGAAGATTTTCTTAATTGAGGTATTCCAACTCACAAAGGAAGAAAAAGTGATAAAATTCATCACCATTTTGCAAGCCCTAATGAATTTGTTATCTAGGCAATGACCCTCAATGGCTACAAACTTAAAAACACAGACGGCTAGACGTTATACTCCTCCTGAAGGAAGTATATGTGTATATAAGAAATACTGATTTTTACAAAATCTGAATTTTATCAAGCCTAAAGATCTATCAACTTACAGGAAAAACAGTTCATAGGTGAACATATACATCACATATCAGACTATAGGGACTCTGCACGGCTAACAACCACTTTCTTCAGCATCATTCATAACAATAAATGTAGACATATTAAATCTAAATTAAAAAACAAACAAAACAAAAAACAGAAAAAATCAAGGAAAAAAGCCCCTCACATTTATAAGAAAATTGGGAAAAGGTGATTGCTGACTGGGTATTTAATGAAATTAAATATATCTTTTTTAGGTGTAATCAGTTCTTTTTTTGGTTTTTTTGTTTGTTTTTTTGTTCTTTTTTTTTTTTGAGACGGAGTCTCACTCTGTCACCCAGGCTGGAGTGCAACCACACGATCTTGGCTCACTGCAAACTCTGACTGCCAGGTTCACGCCATTCTCCTGCCTCAGCCTCCCTAGTAGCTGGGACTACAGGTGCCCGCCACCACGCCCGGCTAGTTGTTTTGTATTTTTATGGGGTTTCACTGTGTTAGCCAGGATGGTCTCGATCTCCTGGTCTCCTGACCACCCGCCTTGGCCTCCCAAAGTGCTGGGATTACCGGTGTGAGCCACTGCACCTGGCCCAGAGTTTATTTTTTAAAAAGAGTTCTTATCTTTTAGGATGCATACTGAAATATTTACAAATAATTTTTATTTCTAAGATACAACTGGAAACAAGAAGATTTTTTTTGTTTGTTTTAACTTAAAGACAGAGTCTTATTATGTTGCCCAGACTGGACTTGAACTCCTGGGCATAAGCAATCCACCTGCCTCAGCCTCCTGAATAGCTGGTACTAGTACATGGAACCACTGGCTTAACAGAGGCATTTTTAAAGCTGGTCAACATTATTTAGGTAATAAACATTCTTACATGGCTTATAAATCCATTGTGCAGACAAATGCAAACAAGATATTTTCAGCACATGCAGTATTTTTGAAGTGTTAGTCTCACATTTTTCACAAATTATCAAAGAAACAGACAAAATAGTGAAGTTTCAGGAAGTAAGCACAATCACACGTTACTGGTAGGTGCATATATCAGAGCAGCCCCTTAGGAGAGCAATTTGATAATACATATTAAGAGTTAAAAACTTCTATACTCTCTAACCCAGTAATTCCACATCTGGAAATAATTTGAACTATAAAAAAAATTATGCACCAAGATATTCATTGCAGCATTTTAGATAATATCCCTAAATTTAAAATAACTCAGTCTTGCAGTGGGAGAGGGTTTACAAATCTTGAATCTACTTACACATCAGAAATTGTATTTATGATGATTTTTAGTAATGTAAAAATGTTTTTTATGTTAAGTAAAAGAAGGTGATGCAATATTTGTAAAAGGTTTACAACTATGTATTTTTTACTTACAATATTTAATTTTATTTTTGTTTCACACTTAAAGTCAGAATTGATGATTTAGAAATGTTGCTTTTTTCTCCACTCATTTTAAGAAAAAATTTAAGCTCCTCACAAGCATCATGAAAACTATATCTTCTCTGTCAAATTACATTTTTTAGAGTAGACTTTTCTTGACATTTATACACACAGAAGAGTATAGAGTCATGGGTTTATTGTTCAATAAGTGAACACAGCCACGAAAGCACTACCCAAAATTGAAATCAAACAATTGTCAACACTCTAAATTCCCCTTAAGTCCCCTTTCCCCTTTCCATCACTACCCACAAAAAGTAACCATTATCCTAACTTTCATCACCATTAAGTTTTGCCTAATTTTGAAGCATATAAAGGAACCATGCCATATGTACCTCTTTGTGTGTGTCCATCTTTTGCTTAATATTATATTTGTGAGATTCATGTACATTGCTGTTTTCAACAGTAGTTCCTTCTTCTTGCTGTATACTATTTCATTGTATAAATATAGAATATTTATATATTCTGTTGAATTTATTTGTTTTTTTTTTTTTTGAGACAGAGTCTCGCTCTGTCATCCAGGCTGGAGTGCAATGGTGCAATCTCAGCTCACTGCAGCCTCTGCCTCCCAGATTCAAGCAAGTCTTCTGTCTCAGCCTCCCAAGTAGCTGGGATTACAGGTGCATGCCGCCACACCCGGCTAATTTTTTGTATTTTTAGTAGAGACGGAGTTTCACCATGTTCCCCTGGCTGCTCTCAAACTCCTGAGCTCAGGCAATTTACCTGCCTTGGCCTGTCAAAGTGCTAGGATTACAGGCATAAGCCACTGTGCCCAGCCTGTTGATGAACTTTTTATTGTTTCTAGTTTTTGGCTATCACAAAATGGTGCTTTAATGAATATTTTCCTATGTGCCTTTTCTTACACAGATACACACATTTCTGTTGGGTATATGCCTAGGAGAGGAATTGCTGAATGTAAGGTGTGCGTGTGTTCATTTTTAGTAAATCCCGACTAAAAGTTTTCTGAGGAGCTGTGCCAATTTACACTTTCATGAGATGTATGAGATGTATAGGAGAGTTCCAGTTGCTCCACCACTTGGTGTTGTCAATCACTATAATTTTGTCATTCTGGTAGGAGTTCTTGTTAGGTATGCTACTGTGGTTTTGTTATTGTTGTTGTTTTATACATACAGAGTCTCGCTCTGTCACCCAGGCTGGAGTGCAGTGGCAAGATCTTGGCTCACTGCAACCTCCACCTCCTGGGTTCAAGCGATTCTCCTGCCTCAGCCTCCCGAATAGCTGGGATTATAGGTGCATGCCACCACACCAGGCTAATTGTTTATATTTTTGGTAGAGGCAGGGTTTCTCCATGTTGGCCCAGGAGTTCAAGTTCAGCCTGGGTAACATAGGGAGACCCCATTTCTTAAAAATTTTTTTTCGAAAGATAAAAATAACAAATAAAGAGAAAAGTGTGTAAAAGACATGAATGGGCACATCACTCAAAAAATATTCAAATGCGGGGTGCAGTGGCTCACACCTGTAATCCCAGCACTTTGGGAGGCCAAGGGGGAGTAGATTACTTGAGGTCAGGAGTTTGAGACCAGCCTGGCCAACATGGTGAAACACTGTCTCTACAAAGTTACAAAAATTAGCCGGGCGTGGTGTGGTGCACATCCGTAATCCCAGCTGCTTCGGAGGTTGAGGCAGGAGAATGGCTTGAGCCTGGAAGGTGGAGTTTGTAGTGAGCTGAGATCATGCCACTGCACTCCAGCCTGGTGACAAAGTGAGACTGCATCTCAAAAAAACAAACAAACAAACTCTATATATATATATATATGTATATATACACACACACACACACACACACACAAATGGCCAATAAACACATGAAAGTTTTCAACCTCATTAATCATAAGGAAAATGAAAATTAAAACCACAGTAGTGGCTGGGCATGGTGGCTCATGCCTGCAATCCCAGCACTTTGGGAGACTGAGGCGGGTGGATCACTTGAGATCAAGAGTTCAAGACCAGCCTGGCCAATATGGAGAAATAAATTTAACCAAGAAGACAAAAAATCTCTACAACAAAAACTACAAAACACTGATGAAAGAAATTGAAAAAGACACAAACCAGTGGAAAGACATCTCATGTTCATAGGTCAAAAAAATTAATATTTCTAAAAGGACCTTATACCCCAAACAATCTAGAGATCCAGTGCAATCTCTATCAAAATACCAATGACATTCTTCACAGAAATGAAAAAAAAATCTTAAAATTCACATGGAACCACAAAAAAACCAAAGAGCCAAAACAACACAAAGCAAAATAATAAAGCAGGCATGGTGGCTCATGCCTGTAATCCCAGCACTTTGGGAGGCTGAGGTGGGAGGATCGCTTGAGCCCAGGAGTTTGAGACCAGCCTGGACAACATGGTGAAACCCCATCTCTACTAAAACTACAAAAATTAGCCAGGTGTGATGTTCACACCTGTAATCTCAGCTACTCTGGAGGCTGAGGCAGGAGAATTGCTTGAGTCTGGGAGGTGGAGTTTGCAGTGAGCCATAATCACACCCTGCACTCCAACCTTCACAACAGAGAGAGACCCTGTCTCAAAAAATTAAAAAAAAAAAAAGAACAAAGCTGGAGGCATCACATTATCTGACTTCAAAATATACTACAGAGCTATAGTAATCAAAACAGGGTGGTACTAGTATTAAAGACAGATATATAGACCAATGGAACAGGTAGAGAGCCCGGAAGTAAGTTAATGTACTTATAGCCAACTGATTTTCAACAAAGGCACCAAGAACATACTTTGGAAAAAGAATACCTTCTTCAGTAAATGGTGCTGAGAAAACTAGATATTCATATGCAGAAAAATAAAACTAGAGCCACCTATCTTTCATCATATACAAAAATCAACTTTAAATAGATTAAAGCTTAAATGTAAGACCCAAAACCATAAAGCTATCAGAAGAAAACAGGGAAAATGCTTCAAGACGCTGGTCTAGGCAAAGATTTTGTGGCTAAGACTTCAAAAGCACAGGCAACAACAACAAAAATAGACAAATAGGGCCGGGCGTGGTGGCTCAAGCCTGTAATCCCAGCACTTTGGGAGGCCAAGACGGGTGGATCACAAGGTTAGGAGATCAAGACCATCCTGGCTAACAAGGTGAAACCCCGTCTCTACTAAAAAATACAAAAAACTAGCCGGGCAAGGTGGCGGGCGCCTGTAGTCCCAGCTGCTTGGGAGGCTGAGGCAGGAGAATGGCGTAAACCCGGGAGGTGGAGCTTGCAGTGAGCTGAGATCCGGCCACTGCACTCCAGCCTGGGCGACAGAGCGAGACTCTGTCTCAAAAAAAAAAAAAAAAAAAAAAATAGACAAATAGGACTATATCAAACTAAAAGGCTTCTGCACAGTAAAAGAAACAACAGAGCAAAGAGACAATCTGTTGTATGGGAGAAAATATTTGCAAACTATTCATCTGACAAGGGACTAATATCCAAAATATACAAGGAACTCAAACAACTCAACAGCAAAACAAAACAACCATTAAAAGGTGGGCAAAGATCTGAATAGATATTTCTCAAGAAAAGACATACAAATGACCAAAAGATACGTGAAAAAATATTCAGCATCATTAATCAACAGAGAAATGCAAATCAGAACCGTAGATTTTCACCTCGCCCTAGTTAGAATGGCTATCATCAAAAAGACAAATAAATGCTGGCAAGGATGTAGAGAAAATGGAACTCATACACTGTTGGTGGGAATGTAAATTAGTACAGCCATTATGGAAAACAGTATGGAGGTTTCTCAAAAAAACTAAAATTAGAATACCATATGATTCAGTAATTACTACTAGGTATTTATCCAAAGGAAAGCAAATCTATATGTCAAAGGGATACCTGCACCCTCATATTTATTACAGCACTATTCACAATAGCCAAGATATGGAATCATTCTAATTATCAACAGATGAATGGATAAAGAAAAATGTGATATATATACACAATGCAAAGCTATTCAGTCATTAAAAAATAATAAAATCCCGTCATTTGCAGCAACACGGATGGAACTGAAGATCATTATATTAGGTAAAATAAGCCCAGGTATAGAAAGACAGATATTGCATGCTCTCACTCATATGTGTGGCTAAAAAAGTTAATCTCATGGAGGTAGAAAATAGAGTGAGAGATACTAAAGGCTAGAAAAGGTGAGGAACAGGGATGAAGACAGATTGGTTAATGGGTACAAACATACAGTTAGATAGAAGGAATAAGTTCTAGTATTGGAAAGCACAGTAAGGTGATTATGTTAATAGTAATTTATTATATATTTCAAAACAGCTAGAAGAAAAGATTTGAGGCCAGGTGTGGTGGCTCATACCTGTAATCCCAGCTCTTTGGGAGGCTGAGGCGGGCAGATCACCTGAGGTGGGCAGATCACCTGAGGTCAGGAATTCAAGACTAGCCTGGCCAGCATGGTGAAAGCTCATCTCTACTAAAAATACAATTAGCCAGCTGCTCTGGAGGCTGAGCCAGGAGCATCCCTTGAACCCGGGAGGGGGAGGTTATAGTGAGCTGAGACCACACCACTGCACTCCAGCCTGGGCGACACAGTGAGACTCCGTCGCAGAAAGAAAAGAAAATATTTCAAAGATTTGAAATGTTCTCAATACAAAAATAATGATAAATGTTTGAGGTGCAATCCCAGCACTTTTGGAGGCCGAGGCGGGTGGATCATGAGGTCAGGAGATCAAGACCATTGTGGCTAACACGGTGAAACCCCGTCGGTACTAAAAAAATACAAAAAATTAGCCGATCGTGGTGGCAGGGCCCATAGTTCCAGCTACTCAGGAGGCTGAGGCAGGAGAATGGTGTGAACCCGGGAGGCAGAGCTTGCAGTGAGCCGAGATCGCGCCACTGCACTCCAGCCTGGGCGACACAGCGAGACTCTATCTCAAAAAAAATAAAAATAAAAAAGGTTGAGGTGATGGATATCCTAATTGCCCCAATTTGATCACTGCTCATTGTATTCATGTATCAAAATAACAGATGGACCCCATAAATATGTGCAATTATTATTTATCAGTTTAAAAAAAGAATGTATGTATCTTACCTTTTCATTCTCCATATTACATCTATATTGGGTTTTGATAATCATTATGTGGAATAAAGACAGCATAAAGAACCTCAAAATATCATTTAAAAATTTTTTAAATTTCATTTATTTATTTTTGTTTTTTAGAGATGGGGGGCACACTATGTTGCCCAGGCTGGCCTGGGTCTCCTAAGCTGGAGCAATGCTCCCACCTCAGCCTCCTAGGTAGCTAGGACACATCACAGTGCTCATTGACGTTTTGATTAGTGGAAATATTTATGGCATTTCCTCTTATTTTTACTTATTAATGTTTTCCTACATTTCTGTTTGTTTGTTTGTTTTGAGATGGAGTCTTGCTCCGTAGCCCAGGCTGGAGTGCAATGGCATGATCTCGGCTGACTGCAACCTCTGCCTCCTGGGTTCAAGTGATTCTCCTGCCTCAGCCTCCCGAGTAGCTGGGATTACAGGCACACACCACCACACGCAGCTAATTTTTTGTATTTTTAGTAGAGATGAAGTTTCACCATGTTGGCCATGCTGGTCTCGAACTCTTGACCTCAGAGGATCCACCTGTCTCGGCCTCCCAAAGTGCTAGGATTACAGGTGTGAGCCACCAAGCCTGGCCATATTTTCCTAAATTTTATTTTATTTTATTTTTTTTTTGAGACAGAGTCTCGCTCTGCCGCCCAGGCTGGAGTGCAGTGGCGTGATCTTGGCTCACTGCAAGCTCCGCCTCCCGGGTTCATGCCATTCTCCTGCCTCAGCCTCCCGAGTAGCTGGGTCTACAGGCGCCCGCCACCTCGCCCGGCTAGTTTTTTTGTATTTTTTAGTAGAGACGGGGTTTCACCGTGTCAGCCAGGATGGTCTCGATCTCCTGACCTCGTGATCCGCCCATCTCGGCCTCCCAAAGTGCTGGGATTACAGGCTTGAGCCACCACGCCCGGCCTATTTTCCTAAATTTTAATTTCTCACTGTAAAATACTAAAATTACGATTAAAGTAATTATATTAGATCAATGACTAAACCCTTATATAGTAGTGTTGATGAGAAGTTAGAAGGAAAAAAAATCCAGGAATCAGATTTGATTTTATCATTTGAAATGAAAGAGTTTCGATGCTTATTATTAGAAAACAAAAATTAAGATAGTGTCCCTAGAATTTCACTAGAAAGTGCTCCGGAGATACTACTATAAACTGGAAGAGAGAAGCTTGAAGGAAAGAAGATGGCGTCTGTCTAGGGAGATTGTGGTGCTCCCAACTTCTTCCATTTTCCCTACAAAAGAGGCGCATGTTGGCATCACTCGTGTGACATGACGGTCAGGTGCTTCAGGAAGCCTGGAAGTTACTGTGTCCTTCTTGGGACTAGAAGGAACTAAAGTGAGTGGCAGCTTCAGGACAAGCCAGTGGGTAAGAGCCCTCCTGTGTTAGAACACAGGGTGAACCCATTTGTCATCTTCAGTATTAGAGCTCTCAGTTGGAGCATGGAACTGTGAGTTTAAAATAATTTAATTGGCCAGGGGCGGTGGTTCACGCCTGTAATCCCAGAACGTTGGGAGGCCGAGGCGGGTGGATCACTTGAGGTCAGGAGTTTGAGACCAGCCCGGCCAACATAGTGAAACCCCTGTCTACTAAAAATATAAAAATTAGCCGGGCTTGGTGGCAGGCGCCTGTAGTCCCAGCTACTCGGAAGGCTGAGGCAGGAGAATCGCTTGAACCCGGGAAGCAGAGGTTGCAGTGAGCCAAGATTGTGCCACTGCACTCCAGCCTGGGTGACAGAGCAAGACTCCGTCTCAAATAATAATAATAATAATAATAATAATAAAATTTAGTTGCTTGATATCTCACCATGTAGGAAAAAATTTTTTAAAAATTTAAAAACAAAAATTTAGTTACAATGTCTACTTTCACTTTTCTTTCCTGAAATGCATTAGAAAATCTGATTATTGGCTGGGCGCAGTGGTTTATGCCTGTAATTCCAGCACTTTGGGAGGTCGAGGTGAGTGGATCATGAGATCAGGAGTTCGAGACCAGCCTGACCAACATAGTGAAAGTCCATCTCTACTAAAAATACAAAAATTAGCCGGGTGTGGTGGCGTGCATCTGTAATCCCAGCTACTTACAAGGCTGAGGCAAGAGAATCGCTTGAACCCGGGAGGCAGAAGTTGCAGTGAGCCAAGATCACACCACTGCATTCCAGCCTGGGCGACACAGCGAGACTCTGTCTCAAAAAAAAAAAGAAAGAAGGAAGTCCGATTATTGAGGAGAAAACTAATGGAAATGGAAACTCTGTGGATGTGTGGTGTGCCACCCTCTTCCCTTAGCGGTGATTTCTAATCATGCTCATCTTGTCCGTTTGTGCTTGGACACAAGGCACAGCTTCCTTCCTGTGCCATTCCCAAAGGGTATTTTTACTTCTTCTTTGGAATAGAGTTGTTTTGTGGGGACACAATGATTTCCCTAGATTGCTTCATAGCTCTAAGAATGTATCCTTGACCTGGAAAATCTCTCTTTTTTTTTTTTTAATATGACAATATGACCTAGTGGAGTTTTGCAAACTGTGCTGCTGACTGCTAAGAAATGTAGTAATTCTGTTGTGTTCTGTTCCCCACCTTAAACACTTGAAGAGGCTCATGGATTTCCTTATTTAATATTTTCTTGCCATCTAAATCTACAGTTTCCAGTGTAAAGCAGAGAGCAAGAGATAACTTTGAATGATTCATGAAGATTCTTAAGGCCACCTTTCCTCTGCATCTAGGATCACAGTAATACGTTTCTCAAAGTTACCATGTTTAAAAGAGTAAAGTTCAATTTTGTCCCCCAAATGTGTTAACATATCTTTGAAAATATTCTTTTTTTTTTTTGAAACAGGGTCTCACTTTGTCACCCAGGCTGGAATGCAGTGGTGTATTCATAGCTCACTGCAGCCTTAAACTCCTGGCTTTGAGCACTCTTCCCACCTCAGCCTCCTGAATAGCTGGGGAAAGTATTCATTTTTGAACTTGGAAAATGTTTGAGAAAGGTCCAGATTACCCGGCCCTCAGGAAAGGGCCACTGTCTCTCACATCTCCTAGCAAAGCTTCTGATCCTGCTTCACACGATTAACAGGGTGAATCCCCTACTCAGGAGTGCTATACAGGGGTTTCAAGAAAACAAACACCTGTGCCTACACCCGGGTTTCGTCTTCACTTCCCCGTGCCAGCCTAGGAGGTGCTGGCCAGGCTCGCCTCTCCTGTTCCCAGAACGAGGAGCAGCTCCCCCCTCCTTTCCTCTCTTCTCCCTCCGCCTGACCAAACCCTTCCTTCCTACCAAAGCACAGACTTTGGAAGCTGGAAAGTCACATGACTGTAGATCACAGTGCCTGCAACCCTTCTATATTCCTTCTGAAGTCCACTCTGAAGTTTGTTTTGTTTTTGTTTTGCTTGTTTTTTTCTTTTCTTTTTATAGTATCTCTGTAAATGGTTGGAGATCAAACCTTGTCAATAATAGGCTCAGCCAGCCCTAGAGGACAGAGTATGAAACTCACTTTGTTACTTAAATTAAGATTTTCCTAAATGTTGTACACATGTATACTGGCAGCAATTATGCTGATGTTTGTCTCTAAGGTTTTACTTTATCACATTACCACCAAAACATCTATCAAACTACAGTTACTTAGAGGGATGACAACAGATATATTTTGGAGTGAAAAAAAAAAAAAAAACCCACGTAACACAGGAATCCCAAGGACATCAGAAAGAGCGTTCCCCATATATTATCTCTGGGCTATGCCTTCCCATGCGGCGAAAGTGTCACTCAAATTAGGCTGTTCAGAAAACTAGAAGTGTAGGAGTTTAAATTTCCTTGTCTTCTTTTATGGACCAACTGTAAAACAAACAGCCTGTAGTATCAACAATAAAAAAGTAATTGCTTGAGCTTCTCATTCTCTCAAGACCTAAGTGTTGGCCTGGCATGGTGGCTCGTGCCTGCAATCCCAGCACTTTGAGAGGCCAAGGCAGGAGGATCGCTTGAGGGTTCGAGACCAGCCCGGGAAACATGGTGAGACTCTGTCCCTACAAAAAAATCAAAAAATCAGCTGGACATGGTGGCGTGTGCCTGTAGTCCCAGCTATTTGGGAGGCCAAGATAGGTGGATTGCTTGAACCCAGGAGTCTGAGGCTGCAATGAGCCATGGTTGTGCCACTGCACTCCAGCCTGGGTGACAAAGCAAGATCCTATCTCAAAAAAAAAAGAGAGGGAGAGAAAGAAAAAGAAGAAAAGAAAGCAAGAAAGACAGAGAGAGAGAGGGAAGGAAGGAAAGAAGAAGGAAGGAAGAGGGAAGGAAGAAGAAGGAAGGAGGGAGGGAAGGAAGTAAGGAAGGGAGGGAGATAGGGAGGGAGAGAGGGAGGGAGGGAGGGAGGGAGAGAGGGAGGGAGGGAGGGAAGGAGGGAGGGAGGGAGGGAGGGAAATACTGGCACCACAGGCCCTGCAGGAAGAATCCCCAGTGCTGCTCCTGGTTTGTCAGATCATCTTCCTGTCACTGGTTTATGTGTCACCAGGTATGCAGGGTGTGGGTTCTGCTTCCAAACACCTTCACCTTCCTTGCTGGGCAGCTTGCAGATAAGGGAGGTGGATAAGATGAGATATGTTTTTTATTTGGGTAAACTCCAATAAAATTAATGAAAGGAAAGAAAGGCCCTGGAGGTTGGCGTCAGAAATAAATAGTCTGTCAGAATCATCTTTTTCTGTTTCCAGTTCATCAAAGGAATGATAAAATCCCTGAGATTTTGAGCTCTCCAGAGGGTTCTAACAGTCAGAGTTGAGAACCACTGATCTATACCTACCAAACAGGAATCATTCTATTAATAAGGCTTTTATAGATCCTTGATGAAAGAGCACCAAATTGGTCCATATGCCTTGACTTATTCAAATAGCTACATCTGGAAACTCAGTCCCAACCTTAGGGCCATTGTGGTGAAGAGGCAGCTGTCCCCAGTGGGGTACTGGGCACCCACCTCCCCCTTCCCTTGCATGTGTTGAAAGTGGACGCTGGCCAAACGAGGAAAGAAGTCTCAGAAAAACACCACCACACTAGGGAGGTTTAAAGAAGAGAAGGGCATTTGCCCCCCATCCCTGACCCCCTTGACCGGGGCTGATTATTATGGGATGACACCATGTGTACAGGTTATAGGTCTTTTACAGAGAATCCATCATTTGGAGCCACAGACTTTTCCCTTTCTAAGTTACTTCCTGGGTGGGGTTTCAGATGACCCACCAGGCAAAGAAACCTCAGGATTTCATTCTCCTTTTTTGGTGTATTTTTTCCTCCCAAGCTTAATGACAAAGGTCCAGATAATTATGCGATCTTCTGTAGACCCCAGGGAAGCCAGGTACTACTTAACCCTGCAGAGAGAATGAGCCACCACGTCCCACAAAGCCACGTGCCCTCTCAGTGCTTCTCTGCTGGAAGCAGTTTCCCCAGCCTCAGGCTGCATGTCCCGAGGGCCCTGGACGGATGACCCAGGGGTGAGGCAGGTCACCCTGGCGCAGGGCCACCTCCAGGGTGTTCATGACAGGCAGGAAACGCTGCAGGAATCTGGTCTCCTCACTACTGGGCTCAGCTATCTCACCCACTATCTTTTTATTGTTTAGCTATACTCATAGTTTTGTTTTGTTTTTTTTTTTCATTCACTCACATAAATCAAGGAGGCTCAAATGTTCCAGATAACTCTAGATAACATAAGTGTGGCAGCAGTTCATACACAGTAAGCCATAGCAGAGTGAAGAAAATGCCCCCAGCAGAGCAGCCATGGATCTCAGACAGATGGGGAAATTCCCAGTGTATTTATAAAGCAGGTGTACACACATACAGTACTAAACATCAGGTCAACACGAGCCTAGAAACCTTTTAATCCTTGGTGGAAATAGAAACTGCTGAAGATATACACCTGAAGAAAAGTCAGTCTGATGCATAATGTCAACCCCCGACATGTATTTAAAAGTATAACAGGCCGGGCGCGGTGGCTCACGCCTGTAATCCCAACATTTTGGGAGGCCAAGGCGGGCAGATAATGAGGTCAGGAGTTTGAGACCAGCCTGGCCAACATAGTAAAACCCGGTCTCTGCTGAAAATACAAAAATCAGCCTGGCATGGTGGCGCGCACCTGTAATCCCAGCTACGCAGGAGGCCGAGGCAGGAGAATCACTTGAACCCGGGATGTGGAAGTTGTGGTGAGCCGAGATCGCACCACTGCACTCCAGCCTGGGCAACAGAGCAAGACTCTGTCCCAAGAAACAACAACAAAAAAGTATAACAAAGGAGGTAGACATATTTGTTTATAGAAAAATATGCCAAAGCTCTACTTTTGTAAAAATGTGTTTTTAAAACAACCAAATATATGTTAAAACTGACAAGTACTTTTATAGCTAAGATCCACATGTATAGACAACATTTCATTATTTCCTTTCCCTGCCTTCTGGGCCTTGCCCATCTCACCTAATGTCAGTGATAGAATTTTGGATATATACAATGTGGTTCGCTCACCATTTACTGAGGACTTACATAGGCAATAGTTTCATGTCTTGAAAACAATTTGAGACATATTCAATTCAACCCCATCTGAGGACACTGAGGGTCAGAAAAATGCCTGTGTTGGCGGGGCGCAGTGGCTCACGCCTGTAATCCCAGCACTTTGGGAGGCCAAGGCGGGCGGATCACCTGAGGTCGGGAGTTTGAGACCAGCCTGACCTACATGGAGAAACCCTGTCTCTACTAAAAATACAAATTAGCTGAGCATGGTGGCACATGCCTGTAATCCCAGCTACTTGGGAGGCTGAGGCAGGAGAATCGCTTGAACCTGGGAGGCAGAGGTTGCAGTGAGCTGAGATCATGCCATTGCACTTCAGCCTGGGCAACAAGAGCAAAACTCCGTCTCAAAAAACTAAAAAAAAAGAAAGAAAAATGCCTGTGTCCCCAGGTTCACCCCACCTAGCCATGGCTTTTGTCAGCATTCTGCCTTCTCAGCAGGGTGATATGAAGGAGCACAGACCTCGGAGCTGGGCAGGCCTGAATTCAAATCCTGCTCTATGATTCCCCATCTTCATGCAAATTACTTAAGCCCTCTGAGTCCTGGACTGGACATTTTACACGTGTAAAATAGAAATGAGGGCGGGCGCAGTGGCTCACGCCTGTAATCCCAGCACTTTGGGAGGCCAAGGCAGGTGGATCACCCTAGGTCAGGAGTTCAAGACCACCCTGGTCAACATGTCGAAACCCCGTCTCTACTAAAAATACAAAAATTAGCCAAAGGTGGTGGCGAGCGGCTGTAATCCCAGCTACTCAGGAGGCTGACACGGGAGAATCGCTTGAACCCAGGAGGTGAAGGTGGCAGTGAGCCAAGATCACGCCACTGTATTCCAGCCTGGGCAACAAGAGTGAAACTCTGTCTCAAAAAAATAAATTAAACAAATACAATGGAGGTGAGAAAGCCCACATTTCAGGGCTGTTATGAGGCTTAAATAAGATCATTTAAAGTGCTTGACAACTAGTAAGTACTAGTAAAAAGTGCTTAAGAAATAAAAGTTTCTTCTTTCTCTAGTTTACTTTTTTTTGAGAAGGAGTCTTCCTCTGCCACATATATATGTGTGTATATGTGTATATATATATGTATCGTGTCATATTACACTGTCATATTACATTGTCATATTATTATTGTCTATCATGTTTCTCTCCTTGTGTACAGAATCCACATGTTCAGGACAAGATCACATAGGTCCCATAGAGCAGCTATTAACTCTTCTGGGTTTGAACATTTGGCTGTACCCTCCTCTGTGGATAAGGATGGTCGCTGTGTGGGGAAGAATGTGTTTACACATATCCCCCAGATCTAAATTGCCTGGGCAAAAACATTTTCATTTTGCCCCTCTGGTTTCCCATCTTATTTTCACAACCTTCTTGTGGCATATTTTGAATATGTTCAAGTCAGTTTCCACATAAGATATTTATATATCATCAGAGCATTGCAATGATGTTTTTGTTTTTTAATAAAAAACACATTTATAGATCACTGGCTTATAATTTGAATGCCTTTTTATTAAAAATCAAGATTACACATGCAATCACTGAGGCTTTGCTCTTGAGCGACTAGGGTTTCTAAGAAATAAGATGAATTATCTAATGCAATAGTGAGTCTTTTTCTTATCCTGTCAATTGCACTCAATTTTTCTAGCTAAGAAAGATTTGAAGCCAGGTGTATGCCTATAGTCCCAGCTACTTGAGAGGCTGGGGTGGAAGGATCACGTTAGCCTAGAAATTTGAGGCCATCCTGGGCAACATGGGAAGATCAGATCTCAAAAAAATGTTGTCTTGAATGTACACACACATTCGCGTCTGTCATTTAGATATACTCATATGCTTAAAATCCTTTTAGATCTTTAAAAGCTTAAGATACACCAGCCAAAAGAAGGCACTGCCCCTGATGAAGAGGACCCTGAGGAATGGGAAAGATCTGATGGGAGCGAGAATAATTCTTCTGAGTTGTTATCCTGGAGACCACGGTAAAAGAGCCTCCATTTCCCCTGTGGGGAGAGCGCAGGGCCTGCGGTGAGGTGGGAATGCTCCGTCTGGTCCTCAGCAAGAACCTCATTATCACACACGGCTCTCCCACCGCAGGGTTTGTTCAGTCCACTCCGCTGCTAACTGCCTCTTTGGTACCTCCTTCTAATAGGATTCTGACTGCTCCTTTGCAAGTTACTTGGGCAGTTTACAGAATTCAGGAGGTTTACTAGATGACCTGGAAATCCTTTCTGCCTTGTCAGGCTCTGGGGCAGACCAGAGGAGGTTGAACTCTCCTGCCCCCCACCCCCACAACGTGAGTCACGCCCTCAGAGGCTCTGGCTGACTTTGAGCCAGGTTTTCCTGGAGCCAGGACCAGAGACAGAAGGAATATACCGGAGGCTTTACACCCACCATTGCCTTTATTTTGTTTGTTTATTTATTTATTTTTGAGATGGAGTCTTGCTCTGTTGCCAGGCTGGAGTGCAGTGGAGCGATCTCGGCTCACTGCAACCTCCGCCTCCCGGGCTCAAGGAATTTTCGTACCTCAGCCTCTCGAGTAGTTGAGATTACAGGCATGCACCATCGTGCCCAGCTAATTTTTGTATTTTTAGTAGCAATGGGGTATTGCCACAATGGCCAGGCTGGTCTCAGACTCGTGACCTGAAATGATCTGCCCACCATTGCCTTTAATGTTTACTACCCATCATTGAGGAAAATGCTGTCATTCTCACTGTACAGATAAGGAAACGGAGGCTCAGAGAGCTCAAGGAACTTACCAAGGCTGCAGGGCTTGTTAGTAGAAAAGTCAGGATTCCCATTCTGCCTGTGGACGCTGACACTCTTCTGTCACCCACTCCAGCTCCCTCCATCCAAAGCATGCAACAGGACCCAGGCTTCCACGACCCATCTCTGTTCTTACTTCAGCAGCTAGAGCCTAAGGTGATGGCACACTTGCACCTTTCCTCTTCCTTCCTCTCTATAGGTAATTCCTGATTGTAATGGTGGCTGAAAAAGGCAAAGTGAGTTGAGGAAGATGAAGTATCTGGGTGAAGCCAGAGGTGCTCTTGCCTCAGCCCCAGGGGAGCTTTCATTCTTTCCATTTCAGGAGGAAGTGAGATGCCTCCAAAGACAGGCAGACATGTGAAGGAGCCGCGATCAACAGGACTGCTCCTCACTGCCTCCATGTGAGCCCTGCTCCCATCTCCCCAGGATGGGACCACAGGCCCTGGGGCAACGTCCAGCACAGTGGTCAGTCGCCTCAAAGGCCTTCCTCATGGCAGGGCTAATCCCAGCACTTTGGGACCCTGAGGCGGGCAGATCACTTGAGTTCAGGAGATCAAGACCACCCTGGCCAAAAGGTAAAACCCTGTCTCTACTAAAAATACAAAAATTAGCTGGGTGTGGTTGCACATGCCTGTAATCCCAGCTACTTGAGAGACTGAGCCAGGAGAATAGCTTGAACCCAAGAGGCGGAAGTTGCAGTGAGCCGAGATTGCGCCACTACACTCCAGCCTGGGCGACAGAGTTAGACTCCATCTCAAAAAAAAAAAAAAAATTCCTTCCTCACCCTCACCATGTGGAGACATCAGGCCTGCATCAGATCCCACTTACCCATAAGATAGGCGAGTTCTTGACACCAGGCCAAGGGGCAGAACCCCAAGGTTCTGCAAGCTCCACAGACCCAGAGCAAATGTCTGGTATCCTCAGAAGAAACCTTTAGAACTTTATGAAGCTTTGTTCAGGCCACACATGGGGAAACTGGAGTTTGAAGGGGGGCCGCGAGGAGGAGCAAGCCTGCCAATGTGACTCTGGAAAATTCCCCTTCCCAAGGAGCTCCTGCCCTAACACTGTACAGACGGTGACTTCCCTCCTAGGCCTGCCGCAAGAAGACACAGATGGGCAGGAACTCCACAGCTTAAAAACTGAGGCATGTTCTATGCCTGGCAGGGAACATCAGGAGGAGCCAGACCTTCCAGGTGACAAGGAGGTTGTTTGTGCAAGGGTCAGTCCCAGCAGCACCATCTGTTGGTGAGCTCACTTTATTAAGGACACTTCCAGGGAAATAGATGCTTGTTTTAAAAGAAAAGCTATTCAAGCACACTTGTGCAGGGTTCATGATGTGAGACAGCCACAGGGGAATGGTAAAGGCAGGAACCCCCTACCCCCAGCTTTCTCTCCACATGGCCTCAAAGAAAGGTTCTGGAGCTGTGGACACCAGGGTCTTCTGCAGTCCAGGACTTTGCTTGCGTAGGAATTAGGCCAGTCAGCACAAGGAAAATCTTTGGAAACTGGGCTCAATTAAAGTTTCCAGATTATCTTTCCCCAGCACCCTACATACTCCTCCCTGCTCCCTTTTCAATAATATATAGGCTGGGCATGGTGGCTCACACCTGTAACCCCAGCACTTTGGGAGGCCAAGGTGGGAAGATCCCTTCAGCTCAAGTGTTTGCGAACAGCCTGGGCGATATAGTGAGACCTCCCCCTACAAAAAATTAGCCAGGTGTGGTGGTGCATGCCTGTAGTCTCAGCTATTCAGGAGGCTAAGGCAAAATCACTTAAGCCTGGGAGATGGAGGATGCAGTGAGCTGTGATTGTGCCACTGGACTCCAGCCTGGACAACAGAGCAAGACCCTGTCTCTAAAAAAATTTAAAAATTTTTTGAAGAGTTTAAAAATTGTAAAAAAGAAAGGAACAGTCATTCAAAAGATTAATGATTACCATCCTATGGGTCAAAACATCCCACACAGTGAACTTTCTCTGAAATTCTTTGCCCCGAAAAGGAAGTATTTGGATACACAGCGCATTTCCTCCTAACTTTATCCAAAGAAGAAAATAAGCATTGAAATAGAGGAAGCTTAATTTTGTTAATGTCCTGGAATGTTGATGATAATCCATTCATATTTTTATTAGAGTAACTCTTAATGTTGAAATAGCTTTATAGCTAACAGGCTCAGGGCATCTTCCTTGTCCAGAGTAATCTCCCTGTGTAGAACTCTCAATGGCTCCCCATTGCCCACAGAAAAAGGCCAAGCTCTTTGGCATAGCACATGGTCCTGTCCCAGCCTAAGTTTTGACTCCTCTTTCTACCACAACTGAAGCAGGCCCTGTTCTTTCCTCCATAACCTTGAGAACCATCATCTCATTCCTAGAATGAGATGTCCTCTGAACTCTCATCCCTTAGGATTCTGTTGAAATATTATTAATACCTCTTTTCCTAATAATAATTTATCATTCCTAATCATGTTCATTATTCTCTCCTTTTTTTTTTTTTTTTTTTTTTTTTTTTTTGAGACAGGGTCTCTCTCTGTTGCCCAGGCTAGAGTACAGTGGCATGATCACTGCAACCTCCACCTCCCAGGTTCAAGTGATTTTCGTGCCTCAGCCTCCCAAGTAGCTGGGANTTTTTTTTTTTTTTTTTTTTTTTTTTGAGACAGGGTCTCTCTCTGTTGCCCAGGCTAGAGTACAGTGGCATGATCACTGCAACCTCCACCTCCCAGGTTCAAGTGATTTTCGTGCCTCAGCCTCCCAAGTAGCTGGGACTACAGGCGTGTACCACCACGCCCGGCTAATTTTTGTGTCTTTAATGGAGACAAGATTTCACCATGTTGGCCAGGCTAGTCTCAAACTCCTGAACTCAGGTGATCCGCCTGCCCTGGCCTCCCAAAGTGCTAGGATTACAGGCATAAGCCACTGCGCCTGGCCTATTCTCCCCTCTTTGACTCCACTTTTTAATCGGTATATGTGTCTGATGATGCATTTAATGACTTGTTTGCCCATCTGTCTCTGCCACTACGCTGTGATCTTAACAACCAAGAGCTTGGTGTTTGCTAATGGATACCTCTAGAATCTAGCATAGGATATTGAAAGGACAGCTTAAGCACCACTTTGCTGTAAGATGGGAAAAACTACTCCCGATCAGCATTTTCATGAGATGAATATTACATGCATAAGGGCCTAGCACACTGCTTAGAACGTAGTACCTAGCCATTAGCATCAGCTTCCATAATACCAACAATATTCATGTTATGTTTGTTAAATGAATGCTTAAATCTTGCTTTATAAAAGTATAGTCACACGGTCATGCAAAAGTATACTTAATTAGATTTGGGCAAAGCTGGCCAGGTAAGAGAAGGCAGTTTGGAGGCAGAGCTACGGGGTGAGATCTGGAATGACAGCACCTCATTGCTGACTCACTTGGCCAGTCTATGGCTCAGCTTCCAAGACTCTACAAATTAGCCAGTGAGTATTAATCACCAGCCCAGCCCACAAGGTAATCAGATCCAGGAGAGCCAGCTGATAACATTCCTGGAATTCTATCAAAACACTGAAGGCTTACTATGAGGCAATGACAACGGTGGATACAAACATAAATCAGGTGTTTTCCTGGCTCTCAAAGAGCTCACAATTTCATGCGGGCAGCAGAGACGTATACAAGGGACAACAAGACAAGCTGGAATTTGGCAGATGTTATAGTAGAGATATAAGCAAAATACATTGATGGTGCAAAAGAGCACAAGATGAATTTTATGTGAGGGAATGGGAAGCAGGAATGCAGGTTTATTCTGTACCCATGCTGGGCCGGGGTAGCTCATTTGGTCTTCATAATACAGTGAGGTAGAGAATGTTGGCCGAGTATGGGGGCTCATACCTGTAATCCCAGCACTTTGGAAGGCTGAGGCAGGAGTATTGCTTAAGCCCAAGCAGTTCAAGACCAGCCTGGGCAACATAGCAAGATCCCATCTCAAAAAAAGAGTGTTAACCTACTTTAGAGATGAGCATGCTAAGGCCCGAAGAGGTGAGGTAACTTGGCTAAATCACACTGATAGAACACTAGGCTTCGAATGAAGGCCTTTCTGGTTTTGATGCCAACACTGTTTATTGCACCAGCCTAATCCCCAAGGGAGCTGAAATGGCCACATGGAAGCAGAGAGACCAAGTAGGGAGAATTGAGTGCCCACATAGAAGGGATCATGTAGACAAAAATCCAGAGAAAAAGGTTCAAAGGTGTGTGTGTGTGTGTGTGTGTGCGTGTGTGTGTGTAAAAAGGGGGAGTGGAAGGGCCAGATCACAGAGTACTTTGAGTTTTAGTCCTAAGATTGTTGTCCATTGTTGTTTTTTAAATAATGATAATGAAACTATAATAATAATATTATATAGTGCCTTTATATTTTTTCGGTCTTATTGAAGTGTAATTGGCAAATGAAAATTGCATACAGGACCAGATGCAGTGGTTCACGCCTATAATCTCAGTGCTTTGGAAAGCCAAGGTGGGAGGATTGCATGAGGTCAGGAGTTCAAGACCAGCCTGGGCAACATAACAAGACCCCATCTCTACAAAAAAATTAAAAATTAGCCAGCCATGTTGGCACGCACCTGTAGTTCCAGCTGTTTGAGAGGCGGAGGTGGGAGGATTGCTTGAACCTAGGAGCTTGAGGCTGCAGTGAGCCATTAGTGTACCACTGCACTCTAGCCTGGGTGACAGTAGAAGACCTTAGCTCAAAAGCTTTTTTAAAAAATTGTATACAGTTGGCCGGGCACAGTGGCTCATGCCTGTAATCCCAACACCTTGAGAGACTGAGGCTGGTGGACCACTTGAGCCCAGAAGTTCAAGACCAGTCTAGCCAATATGGTGGAACCCCATCTCTACAAAAAATACAAAAATTAGCCGGGCATGGTGGGGTGCACCTATAGTCCCAGCTACTTGGGAGGCTGAGGTGGGAGGATCACTTGAACCTGGAAGGTGGAGGTTGCAGTGCACCAAGATAATGCCACTGCACTCCAGACTGGGTGACAGAGTGAGACACTGTCTCAAAAAACAAAACAAAACAAAACAAATAAACAATCTTGCATCCATTGAAGTATAGAGTAGATTAAATAATAAAAATAAATATAGTATAAAGTAGGCCCTCTGTATCTATGGGTTCCACAGCCACAGATTCAACTAACCATAGGTCAAAAACTTTTGGAAAAACATTTATGTTTATATTGAACACGTACAGACTGCTTTTCTTGCCATGATTCCCCAAACAATACAGTATAACTACTATTTACACAGCTTTTACATTAGATTGGGTATTACAAGTAATCTAGAGATGATTTAAAGTATACGGAAGGACCAGCCTGACCAACATGGTGAAACTCCATCTCTACCAAAAAATACAAAAATTAGCTGGGCGTGGTGGCAGGCGTGTGTAATCCCAGCTACTCTGGAGGCTGAGGCTGGAGAATCACTTGAACCTGGGAGGCAGAGTTTGCAGTGAGCCGAGATCATGCCGCTGCACTCCAGCCTGGGTGACAGAGTGAGATTCTGTCTCAAAAAAAAATTAAAAAAAAAAAAGTACATGGGAGGATGTGCATTGTATATGTAAAGACTATACCATTTTATATCAGGGACTTGAGCATGTGCGGATTTTGATATCTTTGGTGGGGGTTGGGGGTTCCTGGAACAAATCCCCCATAGAAAGCAAGGGACAACTATATATTTAAGGTGTACAATGTGACGTTTCAATACACATACACATTGTGAAATGATCACCGCAATCAAGCGAACATACCCTTCGCCTCACATACTTTTTATTTTTATTTTTTATGGTGACAACATTTAAGACCTACTCTCTCAGAGAATTTCAGGCATACAATCCAGTCTTTTAACTATAATATAGTACTATATTATAACTTAGATCTCCATTACTTATTCATCTTGCTTAGCTGAAACTTTGTACCCTTTGACCAACATTTCCCCATTTTCCCATCCCCACAGCCCATGGCAACCACCATTCTACTCTGCTTCTATGAGTTGCACGTTTTTGGATTCTGCCTACAACTGAGATCATACGGTATTTGTCTTTCTGTGTCTGCCTTAAGTCTCCTAACGTACTGTCCTTAAGGCGCACAATGTTGTTACAATATAGGGTCCTGCTTATGACCAACTTAAGGGCATTTCATATCTATGATGTCCATTTCCTGCTGATATTTGCCCCATTTTATGGATCAGGACACTGAGACAAGCACTTGTTTCAATAACTTGTGCAAAGTCATGACACAAGAGGCAGAGCAGAACACCTAGTCCCTAACAATCTACTGTGCTCCAGACAAAGCTGAAGAAGCTGTGGACCCTGAGCCTCAGTTTTCTCATCTGCAAGATGGAGATAATACCTACAGGGTTGTCTCAAAGAGATTTTGCAACTTCACAAGACCGCAAGGTGGGGGTGGGGTGGCAGGGAGGGGGAATCTACTGATAGGGAGATAAACAAATATTTCCTGTCACCCTGGAAATGTCATTAGGGCCCTTAGCAAAGAGTTCTAATGTTCAGAGAGACTATCTGGAAGGGAGAAATCTACAACTGAAAGAGGCTGTAATAATGGGCACTCAAGAAAGGAAACCACCACCTTTGCACATCTGAACCACTAACAATGACTTTTGTTGCTGAATGTGCTTCTTTGCTCCTACTAGTAAAGTCTTGTCAAACAGGAAACAGGTTTTTAAGGCAACGGGGTCCCTGTGAGTTCAAACTTCTGCTTTCCAATGTTCTTACAAGATGCACAATTGGCACCGACTTACAGGAAATATTTAATTGGAATCGGAAGGCGCTGGCTCCACGGGCCTGGTTTTATACTGTCTACAGGCTTCTGCTGAAATGATTTTGGTGTGTAAGCACCAGTCCCTCACTTATTTATATTTGCCAAGGGGGAGTAAAACCAAAACATAGTCCAAGGGTGTTTCTGGGGCACAAGTGCAATCTGTACAGGGTTAGGAAAAGAGGCGGGGAGAAAAATTGCCATGCAAAAATTCCTCTTAAAAAAGAGAAGGGCTGGGACTGAACTCGGAGTGACATATTTATGAGCTCAGTATCAGTTGCTTGAGCTGATAAGCGTTGGTCATTAAAGGAAGGAAAAGTCACCTTTGTGTATATAAAATATACAAGATTCATAGTCTGAAAAGACTGAACAGGAAAGCATTGGGTAAATAGAGGATATCCCTTAAAGTATAATGCGAAAATCAAATTACTTCAAGAAGGAAGAATGTAGGTGTTTCTTTGTAAGTGAGAGGTTGAGAAAATGAATGACTCCCTAATTTGAAATCAACATTAACCGGCTGCAGCCTTTTGTGGCTCAATTCTGAGAATGTAGTTCAAAGAAATGCCTCCTTCCCAAAAAGCCCTTTCGTCCCCCTTTTATGTGCCCCCTGCCTGGACTCCACACTGGCTGAAAGGACAGGTTATAGAGTCCACTGCATGGAGGTCAGGCACTCAGATCTGCCTCTCACTGGCTCAGTGAGATTGGGCAAATTACCTGTTTCTTCAAGTCGTCTTCTCTTTTAAAAAAAAAATTTATTTACTTATTTATTTATTATTTGTTTGTTTTAGAGACAGAGTCTCACTCTGTCATCCAGGCTGACATGCAGTAACATGATCATAGCTGACTGCAGCCTCAAACTTCTGGGCTTAATTGATCCTCCCACCTCAGCCTCCCAAGTAGCTGGGACTACAGGGGCACGCCACTGTGCCTGGTTCTCTATTTCTTTATCTGCAAAATATGGACAATAATAGTACCTGTCTCCTGAGACTGTGTGAGGATTACACTGGAAATGCACTTCCGCTGCTTGCCCTGAGCCTGGTCTATAACAAGCATTCTGTAAAGGTAGTTCTTTTTATCATTATACCAAAGACTACTGGTCTTCCCAGAGATTTCCAAACCCCAGAGGAGTTTTGCAATTATCCCAACAAAGTGTCAAGGAATGAATTCTTCCAATACCCTCAAAGAGGTTAATTTAATTTTAACAACAATATGACAGTCTAGAGCACCTTGGTAGGTGAGGGGGGGAGTGGGGACAGAAGAAGAGCATTTCCTGGAAATCCTATAATGATTTCATTTTCTAATCCCCAAACGACCTTGGTCCATAGGGATGCTGGCCCTCCCTCCCTCACTCCAGGCCTTGGTTTTTTGCAGTCTTCATCTGTGGTGTCATCAGTGGCCCGTAGATTAGGCCTCCCAGAGTAGACAACAGTACCCCCCACCTCCTGTCCCCCTTCAGAGACCACTAACTCTTCCTTATCCCTTTATTTCTACTTCCTCTCGGAACCTGCAGGATTCCGGTCTGATAAGCATATCTGCATTAGAAGCCAGACTTTGCATATCTCAGGATCCACCCTCACCCTCGGAATATTCACCTTCATAATCCACTAACTGGCCTGTCCCCATTCAGTCACAATTGTAGGTTCCTGCAGAATGATGATTTGTGACAAATGTTCTTCCCTCTGGCTAGGTTTTCTCAAGGCTAGGTTCTTCTCTGGCTAGATTTTCTCTGGCTCCGTTCTTCCTCTGGCTAGATTTTCTCTGGCTCGGTTCTTCCTCTGGCTAGATTTTCTCTGGCTCGGTTCTTCTGCTGTCTAAATTTTCTCAAGAAGAACACAGACGAGAAAAATACTTTATTTTTGTAGAATGTTCTATCACACGGGATAAACTTTTGTTCCTTTGCATCCACCATGTACACGGTTGGACGTGCCCCTTCAGGAGCTCCTGCTTGTCAGGGAGTTGACTGCATTGGCAAAAGTTAAGTTGCTCAAGGAAGTCTCAGTTTTCATTTCTTTTTAAAAAAATTGACATATAAGAGTTGTACTGGCTGATCACAGTGGTTCACTCCTGTAATCCCAGCACTTTGGGAGGCCAAGGCAGGCCGATTACTTGAGCCCAGGAGTTTGAGACCATCCTGGGTAACATGGTGAAACCCCTCTCTACAAAAAATTAACTGAGTGTAGTGGCCACACTTGTAGTCCCAGCTACTTGGGAGGCTGAGGTGGGAGGATCACCTGAGTCTGGGAAGTCGAGGCTGCAGTGAGCTGTGATGGCACCACTGCACTCCAGTCTGGTGACAGAGTGAGGCTCTGTCTCCAAAAAAAAAAAAAAAAAAAAAAAAGAGCACATGGGGGGCACATGATATTTTGATACCTGCATACAATGTGTAATGAACATATTAAAGCAACTGGTATATCCATCACCTCAAACATTTATCTTTTCATCGTGTTGAGAATTTCCTAAAAGTTGATTTTTCAGATTGATTAGAAATAGAAGTGTGGGTGTTCTCCCTCCCCTGTTCCCTTCTCAAGCCTCTGTGATCTTTTCCTCAGTAAAATACATTCCTAGTTTGATTTTAAGTCATTCCTCATAACCCCTGTCCTGGATTCACCTAAAATGAAAATCTCAGAGACATTGTAACACCCCTCTCCATCTCACACCTCACAAATCCATCAGCAAATTCGAGGTTGCTTCTATTTATTTTCTGAACCCAACTACTCCTCATCCCTTGCAGCATTCCTGGTCTGGTCTAAGACACCACTAGCTCCTACCTGGCTTTCTGCAAGTCTCCTAACTGGGCTCCTGGCTTCTGCTCTGTCCCTCTGGTGTCCATCTCCACACAGCAGCCAGAGCAATCCTTTCAAAACTTAGGTTAGGTCGGGCGCGGGGGCGCACACCTGTGATCCCAGCACTTTGGGAGGCCAAGGCGGATCACCTGAGGTCAGGAGTTCGAGACCAGCCTGGACAACATGGCAAAACCCCGACTTTAGTAAAAATACACAAATTAACCAGGCGTGGTGGTGCACGCCTGTAATCCCAGTTACTAGGGAGGTTGAGGCAGGAGAATGGCTTGAACCCAGGAGTTGGAGGTTGCAGTGAGCCAAGATGGTGCCATTGCACTCCAGCCTGAGCAACAAGAGTGAAACTCCATCTCAGAAAAATAAATAAATAAATAAATAAAACTTAGGCCAGATCATGTCACTTCTCTGCTCAAAACCCTCCAATCCCCCGACCCCATCCTGAGAAAAGGTGCAGCCTCTATAAGGCCTACAAGGCAAGGCTCTGTACCCTCAAGCCTCTCTCTGCTCATCTGTTGTGCTCCTCCTTGCTCGGACCTTCTGCAGCCACACTGGTCTCCTCGTGGTTCCTCCAACACGCCAAGCATAGCTCTATCCCAGGGCCTTTGCATGTTCTATCTGCCCTGGATGGTTCTGTCCCCAGATAGCCATATGGCTCACTCCCTTACCTCCTTCAGTTCTTTCTTGGAATCTCACCTTCTTAAGGAAGCCTCCCTGGACAGCCATAATTAAAATTGCAGCCCCTGCTCTCATATCCTCTATGTTCACTTCTTTATTTTTTGCCATATCATCTCCACCATTCAGTTGATATTTAGTTGATCTTTGTTTTGTTGAGTTTAGATCTCACTCACTAGACCTCACTAGAATGTAAGCTCCACCAGGGCAGGAGTTTTGTCTGCTTTCTCCCAGTATCTCCAGTGCTTAGAACAATACCCGATTCCAGTAGATGCTCTATTACATTTTATATTCAAGCTCAACAGATGAATGAATAAGACAGACATGCTTCACAACTGAGTCACAATTGATGTATTCATTCAATCAAGGGAGTAAGAACTGTTTAAATCCCATCTTCCACTGTTTATCAGCTATATGACCTGTAACAAGACACAACCTCAGAGTCTCAGGTTCTGATGAGTAAAATGAGAATGACAACGGTTCCTACCTCATAAGATTGTGTGGCTAAATAAGTTTATAAAGGCCAGGCTCAGTGGCTCATGCCTGTAATCCCAGCACTTTGGGAGGCCGAGGCAGGCAGATCACTTGACGCCAAGAGTTCAAGACCAGCCTTGCCAACATGGTGAAACCCCATCTCTACTAAAAATACAGAAATTAGCCAGGCATGGTGGCAGGTGCCTGTAATCCCAGCTACTCAGAGGCTGAGGCAGGAGAACTGCTTGAATCCAGGAGGCGGAGGTTTCAGTGAGCCGAGATGATGCCACTGCACTCCAGAGTGAGACTCTGTCTTAAAAAAATAAAGTTTTAAAAAGTGCTTTGTGTAGCACTTCGATATGTATTAGATGTATTGGTTAGTATTATTGTTTTTGTTATTACTACTGTTGTTGTTATTCTCAGATATCGTAATACCCCAAGTAAAACTCTTCAGCCACTGGGTAGAAGAAAAAAGAACACGGAATCCTTTTACAACCAGCTACCAAATAGGAGGGTGGCTGCAACCTAGGAATCTGTTGGATTTCTCATTAGAAGTTGCTGCATTCTAATACTGTAAAGTGCACCATTAATAACTTCCTTAGAGAAGCCAAAAAAGGGCAAGGTAGGAAGTAGGAAAATATTTTCCAACCACTGCAGATTACAAAATAGACTCCCTGCATTCATCAAGTGTTTTCTTCTTCCAACGGGGTAATCTCAAGTACATGACACAAGATAAACACAGAGCCATGCTCCATTAAATTTATGAAAGGATGTTGTTTATTTTTATCACATTTATTGGACTTGAAAGATATCCTTTAGTTCTCAAATCAACATCGGCGTTTATTTCTGGGTTGCTGAGTGCTTTAACAAATCACAAAGGTCTGATCTTTCACCTCCTGAAACGCAGGCCAGTCACATGCCAGAGGGCAGAGGGTTGAAGATGGTTTGGGTGGTTTTGAGCAGCAGTGATATATCGAGGTTTTACAGCAGCTTTTTCTGGCAGTTCAAGGCAATCTGAAACTCTGAAAGATTCAGAAAATGGGAATGGGACTGGGCACTGTGGCTCACGCCTGTAATCCCAGCTCTTTGAAGCTGAGGCAGGAGGATTGCTTGAAGTCAGGAGTTGGAGACCAGCCTGGGCAACATAGAGAGATTCTCATCTCTGCAAAAAATAAAATAAACAAAATAAAATAGCCAGGCATGGTGACATGTGCCTGTAGTCCCAGCTACTCAGGAGGCTGAGGTGGGAGGATTGCTTGAGCCCGGGAATTTGAGGCTGCAGTGAGCTATGATCACGCCACTGCATTCCAGCCTGGGTGACAGAATCAGTCCCCAGCTCTCAAGAAAGAATGAAAAGAAAGAAAATTGGAGTGGTTCTATCTGCCAGGAGAGTCAATCAACTCCAGTTAGGCTATTTGGATCCTCACATAAGCCTCTAATGAATGGTAACCGCTTGATCCATACTAGAGCGATTTGGTGCTCTTGCCACGGCCTGTGCTAGGAGTGTCCAAGAAAAAGCCCTCATAACCCCTTCCCTAACTGCCCCTTGACTTCCCCTCAGCCCTTCCCACTACTGCTGTTTTCCTTTCTGGAGAAGTCTGAGGAATGAAGAGGTCAAGGCTAGGATGATGAATGGACAGTCACGCACGAGTTCCCTCCAGCTCTGTGATTCTGCCTGGCAGTGCCAGTACACACTCACCCATTTCCCTGTCTTGGGGTCCTGCTACTCTGCTTCTGAGGCAAAAGGGGATCTGGGAATTGGGAGGAAGAATACTTCTCCATCTTTCATTCTTTGCTATCCTCTTAATATCAAAAGTATCAAAATTATTTTTAACTGCAAATAACAGTAAAATTGGGATCTCTGATATTTTATCATTTTTTGATGAGAGAGAATAGTAAAGAATAAAAGATGGGGAAGTCTTCATGGCCTAACAACCCCTGTACCCCTTTTATCTCAGACACAGAGGAGAAGGAGCTCGGGACAAGGAAACGCATAAGTGTGCACTGCCAGACAGAATCGTGAGAAGTAGATCAATGTTCTAGGAGGACTCAAGATATTCTCCAAATCATGGGCAGCAAGCATGCTGTGACTAAAGTACTGAGGGCTGAGTGGGGCAGCCCTAGGGACTTGATTTCTGAGGCTTGTCAGCTCAAAGAACTTCCGCTATTAGACAGGTAATTCTGTAAGCTCCACATGCATCCCACTAACATTTCCAATAAATGTCCTTCCCAAAAGATTTAGTCTAGGGCCAGGCCAGTATTCTCCTCCCTACTCTCCACTAAACACACACACACTCACACAAACACACACACACACACACATACTGCACCTTCACTAGTATTATTAAGCCTCCCAATCAATTGCATATTCAAAAATTAACCTTGGCTGGGCACGGTGGCTCACATCTATAGTTCTAGTACTTTGGGAGTCTGAAGTAGGAGGATCACTTGAGCCCAGGAGCCTGAGAACAGCTTGGGCTACATTGAGAGACCTTGTCTCTGCAAAAAATACAAAAATTAGCTGGGTATGGTGGCACATGCCTGTAGTCCCAGCTACTTGGGAGGTTGAGGTGGGAGGATCACTCGAGTCCGGGAGTTCAAAGCTATGGTGAGCTATGATTGCACCACTGTACTCCAGCCTGGGCAACAGAGTGAGACTCCATCTCAAAACAAAACAAAACAAAACAAAAAACAAAAAAAACAACATTTCTGGACACTCACACACCACAGTGATAGTTGACACTGATGCCTATGGTCAGGTCCTCAGGAAAGCTGTTGCTCCCATTAAAATATCAATAGTGAGCAAAATATACCCAGTCTGTTCCCAGAAAAGGTTCCCTCTGCAGTGGGATGAGGACCAGCTTCCATTTTTCCTTTTGGGTCACCTGCCCCCCAGTGCCCAGAATGATGAGAGGAGAACCCATGGCCAGCAGAGAATCCTGAAGCCTGAATCTACCACTCCTTTAGAGGTGAGACCATAGCAAGGTGATAACCAAAGTCGGGAAAAGATGCTCTTCATCATTTACCCTTCTAAGAAAAGGCGAGGTCCTTGCATTTTACCTGAAAGAAAAGGTCACCCTAGAGGAGGAGGATAGTAAAATAGGCATTCCTCACTAGTACAAGGAAGACTGTCATTCCTCAGCGAAAGATGGTTCATGATTAAAACACCTTTGAAGACTGATAAAAGGATGCTTGGAACTTCCTGACCAGGCTAAGAACACAATGACTTGGGGAACTATGTGAGGCAGGGTTTCTAACTTTCCCTTTTATTTATTTACTTTTTTGAGACAGAGTCTCTCTCTGTCACCCAGACTGGAATGCAGTGGCACGATCTTGGCTCACTGCAACCTCCACCTCCCAGGTTCAAGCAATTCTCCTGCCTCAGCCTCCCAAGTAGCTAGGGATTACAGGCACGTGCCACCACACCCAGCTAATTTTAGGATTTTTAGTAGAAACGGGGTTTCACCATGTTGCCCAGGCTGATCTCGAACTCCTGATCTCAAGCAACCCACCCACCTCAGCCTCCCAAAGTGCTGGGATTACAGGCATGAGCCACGGAACCTGGCCTCTTTCTCTTTTGTTTCCTAACATTCCTGGGCCCTATAACACTTTTGTTTCTTCTGAGAAGGGGTCTCACTATGTTGTCCAAGTGGGCATCAAACTCCTGGGCTCAAGAGATCTTCCCACCTCAGCCTCCCAAAGTATCGGGATTACAGGCGTGAACTGCTGTGCCTGGCCGGTGGAGCCTGCCACCTATGGGGACTTGCACCGTGGTGTGCTGTGAGGTGTATTAGACTCATTCAGCTGACTTGTGGTTCCATCTTGGGAAAGTCACTTAGGTGGCTCCAGCCTCAGCTTCCTCACCTGTAAAATGGAGACACTGGGCTTGACGAGCTTTGAGATCCTTCCCAGTTTCCAAGTTTAGTGATTCTGGAGAGCAATGACTTCCCTGTCTACTTTCTATCCTGCAGTAAGGGCATCGATGTGGTAGCTGGTGGCCTCCTGAATCTAAAAGGTCTTCTCCAGAGTTTCATGTCTGCCCAGGAGTCAATGCTGAGCAAGAGTCAGTGCTGAGGCTGGGTGTGGTGTCTCACACCTGTAATCCCAGCACTTTGGGAGGCTGAGGCAGGGCGATCACCTGAGGTCAGGAGTTCGAGACCAGCCTGGTCAACATGGTGAAACCCCATCTCTGCTAAAAACACAAAAATAAGCCAGGCGTGGTGGTGGTGCACACTTGCAATCCCACCTACTTGGAAGGCTGAGGCAGGAGAATCGCTTGAACCCGGGGGGGCGGAAGTTGCAGTGAGCCAAGATCGTGCCATTGCACTCCAGCCTGGGTGAGAGAACGAGGTTCCGTCTCAAAAAACAAACAAACAAAAAACAAGCAACAAAAAGAGTCATTGCTGAGGGGCCCACCCGGGAATCCCTCAGGGACAGGAAGGAGCTTCTAGAGTGTTCACAACTCCAGCCTGGAATGAGAATCCTGTGAGGTCCCCATGGTATCACTCCTGGTTCTACTGATTACAGAATCCCTGACATTGGTCCTCCCTTGTCTAATAGCTCAGTCACTTAATCACACACTTAAAAAAAATTCCAAGTTCTTTCCCCCGAAACTGAATGTGAGAAGTAGCTATGGGTCAGAGGCAAAAGAACAAAGGACGCCCTCCCCGAGAGAGGAAACACAGAAAGGATTATCCTTTCTCAAAGGTGAAATAATGAAATACTTTCCTTCCCCTGGACAGGCAATTTTGTCAGGGCTCACTGCAAGGGGAACAAGATGCTATTGTCTTGACTTAATTGGCATAATATCTCCCCCTCCTCCAAATGATCAGTCAGACGGCTGCTAAATGCTTTTTGCTTAAGGATGAAATCCCTTTTGAACATTGGACCTTTCATCTGGCAAATACCCCCAGAGCCTTCACAAGGCCTTGCTTTTGCTAACAACTCCCTCCTTCACTGAGCTGCAAGCTGCAGTTTCCAAGGGCTCTGGGGGTTTCTCTCTGGCCCTATTATCTTTGCCCCTAACCTCCACCCAGCACGGGTATTAGACTTGTCAACAAGGGTGGCAGTCCCTAGGAAAGTCATAAATTTGGAATCCAGATGGAACATCTCTCGGGGTCTTCATGGAGACTCCACAGCTGTATAAAGGGGACCTGGGGGTAGAGACCAACTGGAGGGAAATATTGTGATGAAAAGCCTAAACTTTTTGTCCCTTGGAGTGGAAGAAAGGGAAGAGTTGAGCAATCAGTAAAGAGTTCTGCAGGTCAGAGCTTGCACGACCTGATTGATCTACCTCTTCCTTATTGTTCTTGCCAGACACCGGCCAGCTGTCCCCTCAGCCAACAAAGTCTGGCCGGCTCCACAAGGCAGGGCTGGGTGGGTGGCCACTGCTCTTATCTCCACCACCTTCTGGTGGGGAGAACGTGGAGGCAAGCAATCCAGACATCGTAGCTGCCTGCCTGTTCCTCCGGGAACCTCATTTCCAGAGGAATTTGAGAACAGAGAAACTTAAAAGTGATCTGGGGTGGGCAAGAAGGTGTAATCTCACAAGGAGAACAATAGAAAGTCCAAATGTCAGGCGGACAGATAGCAGAAGACACTTACATACAGAGCCCCATTCTGTTCCCTGCCCAATTCTGAGCTTTCTTGATAACTGAATCGGATGACTAATGGAGCTCCCACCTCACCCGCCTCCAAATCATGCATGTTATTGAAGAAGACTCTTAGATCTCAGGTTAGAACTTCAACCCAATAACAAGTTAATAAATTCCCAAAGGTCAAATTAAACTTACTCGTTAGATACCCACACATTCCTCACTATTATACCTTTTTCCCACCCATACGCCCACACCTTTCCATGAAAAAAAGAGAATTTAAATCTCAAGCACTTTTTGTTTTTTGCTTTTTTAAACCAGGACTTTCTGCTCCACAGCTTCTCCAACCCAACTTGTCTACAATTGTGTTTCAGCACATGGTTTTCCATAGCCCCATTCCTGGTATGCATGAAACTCACAGAAAAGCCAGGGATCCAAATCACACTATTAAATTTCAATATGAATTACTCCCAAAGAGACAACGAGCTTAAATGTCAAGAAACAAGAGGTTCCTAGGTGTTTTCTTCTTGTGGTGTTGGTTTTTTGAAAGGCTAGAACGTTCAAAAAGACTTGGACAAAAATAACTATAGAAGTGAGAGGATTTCTAACATTATCTTCCCCTTTTTTAATTGGATAGCATCTTTCATTGGAACTGAATTTCAGACTGGGTGCGGTGTCTCACGCCTGTAATCCCAGCACTTTGGGAGGCCAAGGTGGGTGGATCACTTGAGCCAGGAGTTCAGGACCAGCCTGGCCAATATGGTGAAACCTCATCTCTACTAAAAATACAAAAATTAGCCAGGCATGGTTATGCATGCCTGTAATCCCAGCTACTTCGGAGGCTGAGACAGGAGAATTGCTTGAATCCAGGAAGTGGATTGCAGTTGCAGTGAGCCAAGATCATGCCACTGCACTCCAGCCTGGGAGACAGAATGAGACTCCATCTTGGTGGGGGGTGGGGGAGCGGTGTGGGGAGGGGTGAAGAACTGAATTTCACACACAATACTTCATATCTCCAGACACAAAATAAGATCAAAGAAAAGGTAAAAATAACTCCAGAAAAGAAGCCAGTTTTCCTAAGTAGGTTGGAAGAATATGATGAACTTTCATTTTTAAGTTTTAATTCTGGAACATAAGATTCCATCATAAGCTGTCCAGGATAAAAATCAGTGGTGTTGACCTGTGTATAAGTTAGTCTACCACATTGCTGGTGGTTTGGTCTAAAGGGATTATTACAAAGCTCAAGTGAGTCAAAGAAAGTTTGTATAGATTCGGTTTGGTCTAAAGGGATTATTACAAAAGCTCAAGTGAGTCAAAGAAAGCTTGTATAGAGTCAGTTTGGTCTAAAGGGATTATTACAAAAGCTCAAGTGAGTCAAAGAAAAGTTGTATAGAGTCATGCCCATCAAAGCTGTCATACTTTTCATTGAAAAGGAAGTCTCATCCCTTGAAGCCTTCTCCAGTCTGTATGAAAATCTCAGAAAGTAAAGTGATGGTGACCTCATTATACAAAGTCCCCTGAACCAAGAAAGACCAGCCTAAAGAGGCTTCCTGTTCCCCTCTGCCAGCGCCAGCTAGCCCCCCATCCACGTTTCAATGCACAAACACACACAGAGGCATCAACAGCCCTTAGGACTTTTGAGAAGAGATACAAACTTAGAATGGAAATAGGTTTTAGTTGTAAAATATCAGCTTAGAGCTGAGCTTCGTTTCATGGGAGCCATGCTGCCCTTAGTCTTTCCCTGATAGCATTCCCGGGGTGGGAGCATGGGAAAGAGTTAGCTTCCCCCCAGCCCAACCCCACTGAGAAACGTGTTCACATCCATTCCAGACACAGCTCAAGTTGATAAAGCAGGGAAAAGATCAAGCCTCCTCTGCTTTGACCATCATGAAGAACCCTCTTTGCAAACCTGTGTCTCCTATGCTAGAGTGTTGGCTATTGACCCAACTGACTAGTTCTCAGGCAGCAGAACTTCTGAGAGAAAAGAAAAAGAGCAGACTTAAGGGCAGAAGTGAAAGGTTTGCCTTCAAAACCACAGCGCAAAGCTTCTCGGCCTTTCTGTATTATAATCCCCATTTGAAAGTTCATTTTGCAGCCCCTCCCACAAAAAAGATGTTAAACATATTTTTTCCCACAAAAAGCACAACTATTGGATCTGAGAGCCAGAACCAATTGCAAAATGGGGGCCATAATGTTACCTGATAATAAAAAGGCAAACAGTGATGAGGTCCCCATGGCCACATGGCTGTTGGCTCCCCTTGGAATCATTTCCAGGATGGGGAAATGATGGGGAGCAAATGAACAACTCGGTTCTTCTAGGCAACTGGCTATGCATTGTCTACCAGACATGGGGATGCTTCCTGATTATTGTCCAAAATTCTGAGTCATTCGTATGTATGGGTCTTTCTATTGCCACTTACTTCTATACTATGAAACAAACAAAAAAATTTCCATATATAATATAATAATATACAATATTAACATAATATATTTTATATATTGTAAGACATATAATAATATAGCATCATATATATCTTATATAATGTTAACATATATAACATATAATAATATGGTTGTATAGAGACTTGTCCATCAAAGCTATCATACTCCTGATTGAAAAGGAAGCCTCATCCTTTGAAGCCTTCTCCAGCCTGTATGAGAATCTCAGAAAGTATGGTGATGGTGAACTCATTATATGAAGTCCCCTGAACCAAGAATGACAGCCTAAAGAGGCTTCCCATTTCCCCACAGCACTGTCTAGCCATCCACATGCCAGTGCTCAAACACACACAACCTGGTTGGCAAGTTCATATATAACATATATTATACAAGATATATATTATATCTTATATTACATGTTATATGTTATACATGATATTATAAATAATTTATATATTAGTGGTATTACTTATACAGATGGGGTCTCACTACATTGACCAGGCTGTTCTCGGACTCCTGGCTTCAAGTGATCCTCCTGCCTCAGCCTCTCAAAGTGCTGGGATTATAGCTGTGGAAAAAGCTGTGCCCAGGCTTTTTTAAAAAAATTTTAAGACCAGCCTGACCAACATGATGAAACCCCGTCTCTACTAAAAATACAAAAATTAGTCAGGTGTGGTGGCACATGCCTATAATCCCAGCTACTCAGGAGGCTGAGACAGGAGAATCGCTTGAACCCAGGAGACAGAGGTTGCAGTGAGCCGAGATCACGCCACTGCACTTCAGCCTGGACAATAGAGCGAGACTCCATCTCAAAAAAAAAAAATTATAGGCCGGGCGTGGTGGCTCAAGCCTGTAATCCCAGCACTTTGGGAGGCAGAGACGGGCAGATCACGAGGTCAGGAGATCGAGACCATCCTGGCTAACACGGTGAAACCCTGTCTCTACTAAAAAATACAAAAAACTAGCCGGGCGAGGTGGCGGGCGCCTGTAGTCCCAGCTACTCGGGAGGCTGAGGCAGGAGAATGGCGGGAACCCGGGAGGCGGAGCTTGCAATGAGCTGAGATCCGGCCACAGCACTCCAGCCTGGGCCACAGAGTGAGACTCTGTCTCAAAAGAATAAAAAATAAAAATAAAAAATAAAAAAAAATTATAGAGACAGATTTTTATTCTTTTCTCTCTCTCTTGCCACCAGCGCACTTTTCTAAGACCTAGGACAACTGGTTTAATTCTGCTCGCTCTGCTTTTTTATAAGCTCTGGCTTTTTGGCTGCCCTCTGGGGCACAGTCACAACTTGATTCTCCTTTTGCTTTTCCTTATAACAAGAAAACATTAGTTCCCCTTCTGTAGAGACCTAGAACTACCACTGACCTCTTTCCTCATGAAGTTAACACTTCTGTTTCTTCAAACTATCTTCCAGGTTTTGGTTTTTGTTTTTTAAATGCTTCTTTTATCATGGAAAATTGACTTACTAATCCTAGACATATTGCTACTGGTATTTATGTGTTGTTCATCAAAAAAAGAAAAGTGGAGAGGGGGCAGTTACTAAGAGAAGCTTTAATACCTAAGCACAGATTGCATGTCAGCTGGTTTTTCTTCTCTCTAGCCACCGAGGGTTTTAACATCTTGTTTCCAAAAATGAGTTCTTAAGAGAGGTTAACAGTAAAGTGTCAAATACTTTTGATGCTACTCTTAGTTGGCAAGTTCGATAATTAACCAAATACATTCAGAGAGTTTATAGCCAACATTTGTTACTTTGGTTATTTAACTAAAGATAGCGGCTCTGGTCAAGGTGAGGAGACTGAGCCCACAACCTGACTCCCTCTCAATTTGCTGTGAAGTGGGCAATTCATTTAGCTTACTTAGTAAGGTCTCTGTTTCTTCATGCAAAAACCCACTTTCTGTCTGCTTACCCACAATTTAAGGCCATCACAAGATTAATAGAAGAGTGGTTGCAAAGCTGCTTGCAAGAAAGAATGGGAATCATTAATGCACCCATTCAATCAGATGCCATGTGGACCTAGCACATGTGTCAAGGACCTAGCCCAGCACGAGGATCAGGAGATGGGATGAGACCTGGAGCCTTATTCTGATTCCATCTATCTACATATCTGCTGCCCCCACTAAACTATTTCCTGAGGGCAGATATTTTATGCGTTTATTCATTCGTTAATTTATTCATTGGCATTTACCCAGCACGTTAAGAGGCTGAGGTGGGAGGATTGCTTGAACCCAGGAATTCAAGACCAGCCTGGGCAACATAGTGAGACCCTATCTCAAATTTTTTTAAAAAGCATGAGCAGGCAGGGCGTGGTGGCTCATGCCTGTAATCCCAGCACTTTGGGGGGCCGAGGGAGGCAGATCACGAGGTCAGGAGATCGAGACCATCCTGGCTAACACAGTGAAACCCTGTCTCTATGAAAAATACAAAAAATTAGCCAGGCGTGGTGGCGGGCGCCTGTAGTCCCAGCTACTCAGGCAGCTGAGGCAGGAGAACTGCGTGAACCCGGGAAGTGGAGCTGGCAGCGAGCCGAAATCAAGCCACTGCACTCCAGCCTGGGCGACAGAGCCAGACTCCATCTCAAAAAAAAGAAAAAAACCATGAGCAATTTACAAAATATTTTGAAATCTCTGATCTCATTTTACATTTCCACAACCCGTTTTTCAAGTGCAGAAATGAAAGCTTCTGTAACTCTCCCATCTGTCAGAGAGGACCGAGGCCCACGGCAGCGGTACATCTTTCCCAAGGTGACCAAGAAGCATAAAATCTGCAGGCCCACATTTTCAGAGAGTTGCTTAGCAACCTCCAATTTTCAAAATATATATTCTCACAAGATGTATAGAGATAAGAAGGCAGTGTCTGTAAAGCCGCATAAGAGCAATCATGTAAGAGTTGTGGA
Source organism: Theropithecus gelada (assembly GCF_003255815.1). Taxonomy (NCBI): domain Eukaryota; kingdom Metazoa; phylum Chordata; class Mammalia; order Primates; family Cercopithecidae; genus Theropithecus; species Theropithecus gelada. The sequence goes on along the minus strand of NC_037686.1, from coordinate 14,173,598 downwards.
CTAAGCTGGAGATTTCCAGAATCAGCCATGTCCTCATATCCAGAGCATCACCGCAACCTAGCATGTACCATGTGGAGCCAAACAAGGGAGGCTCTTAGTTATTGAGGCATGTAAGAGGCACATTTCTCCATGACCCCTGGGAGAATTCATAGCCTGCTAATCCCAGCCCAGAGCATTCTTGGAAATGCCACCTGCTTATGCCAGCATTTCAGAGAAAGGAGCAGTAGGCCACAGCTATTGGTGAGAGAGCCCCAGAGTTATTTAGGGATGAGTGGTGCTGTGAGAACAGTGAGGCCTGCCAGGCACCCCCACACCGGAGGGTAGCTCTGACTGTGCTGCGCACAGGCCATTTATGCCATTTTCTTTGCAGAATCCCGGCCTTCTCCCCTCCTACTACTGCTTTCTGGTTTTCAGAGAAAGAAAGAAGAGCAGGCTGCTAAGCACCAGGAGGAATCAAAAAAACCTCCTCACCACTTCTTGCTATTTGGGGAGTGAGTGGCCGCCCCTGCAGGCTGTTTCCCAGGACTTGTATCAGTGGCTTCTGTCCAGATGTAGCAATGCCCGATGGTGGGAGATGGGGAGGAGAAAGAGGAACCATTCTCCCTGCTCCGTCTCCACTGTAGAGGATGCATCTTGTCCAGGGCTCGAGCTGCTGAGAGATGGACCCCTGGTGGTCCCAGCCTCTGCTAGGTGACCCCAGGGCCTACACCCAAGTAGTACCACCTCCTCCTCTGTCCCTCCAGCCTGGCGTGGCAGTGGCTTCCTACGGTAGCCAACCTCTCTGTTGTCTCACTGTCCCGTTTGTCTTCTCAGCCGTTCCTTCACCCACCTAGCCAGTTCCTGGCATGGAAGTCCCTCTGTTGGAAATACTCAGAGTGGATCCTGTTTTGCCTGGTTGGACAGTGACCCTGGCAGAAATAGCAGATACCATCCCAGTAGCCTTCTTTCCTGTGTTCAGTTCACAGGTCCGAAAGTAGGAAGAAATCAGTCTGGACTGAAAGAAACCACTCTGTGAACAAGGAGACCTCCCAGTAAAAATCAGCGGTGCAGCTGGCCGCAGGTGCTCCTGACCGGAGCACTGAAAACAACACGAGGCTGTGGCGCACCCTTGTCACGCTGAGCCACCACACACATGGAGCCTCTTTATAACCTGCCTGCAAAGATTGGGCAAAACTTGGCAAGAAACCCTGGAAAAATCAATTCCGTAGCTGACTGTATGGAGACTTTCCCCAGCATTCAATGCCACACAACCACCCCTGAAGTTCCCCTTGGGAAATCACCTTTGGCATCTTCCAAAGTGGTTGGGTTAGAGGTTTTTCAGAAAAAGCTCAATGTGAGCTCATGGAGGAGGCAGCGAGACAGGATGTCAGGGAACCACTCGTGATGGCCAAGTACACTTCAGAGAAAGGAGCCAGGGATGGCCTCCATCAGTCTCTGGCTTTGCAGTCCCAGGAGCAAGACTTTAGAGAAGCAGGCATGGCCCATCCCTGGCCCAGCCACACTGGCTCTGGGCTGTGCGACAGGAAGACAAGGGGAGTTCTATTCTGTGACTTTGAATCTCCCGGATTGCAGGGAGCAGCAAGTGCAGGATCAAATGAGTTTTCCGTCAAGTAAAGTGCTCTGCTGACTGAAGATGTTTGACGCCAAGGCACAGAGGGCACATTTGTCAAACTCTCAAAAAAGTAGAAACCAGGATCAAAGCAGAAACACTTTCCAAATATAAACATTTGTCACCCACATTTACTTTTGATGTGCCCCATTTTGAATACATTTCTCCTTTATAAAAAGGGCAGCTTAATCTTTCCGTACACACACTTGGGTCCTTCAGACGGAGACCAGGGACAATTTGGGGTGGGTGGGGGGGAAGTGAGAAAGGAAGTTCCAGCTAGGAGAAGTAAAGGTTTAGAGGAGGAAAAAATCCCTCCAGAAAAGTGAAACGGGAAGAAAAAAGGAAACCAGCATTTATGGGCCCCTGGAATTTTATATATTACCTCGTATTTTCCCACAAATTTACTCTGGAAAGAGGGCGTCATTATTCCGATTTTGCAAAGCGTTTAAATTGGTCACGTATCTAAGATAGCACAAGCTTGTCAGAGTAGAGTCAGAATTTCCTCCCAGCTGTGTCTGACTCTGAAATCCTCGCTGTCCTCTGTAACAAACAGCTTCATCAGCTAAGAAAGGTAAGTGACCTCAGGTCAGCAGAATGTCCACAGGGCACCCAGGGTCCACTCACACTCATGGCTATGCATGTTGAAGGTTCTACAGCTGGAAGACCCCTCTGTGGTCCTCAGATCTAGCTTCTCCCTGAGACCGGCTGCCCAATTCCAGAAGCACAGCGTTTTGATTCTACTTTTCTCCTTCTTCTTCTTTGCTTTTTTTAATTTTTTGAGGCAGGGTCCAGCTCTGTTGCCCAGGCTAGAGTGCAGTGGCGTAATCATAGCTCACTGCAGCCTCAAACTCCTGGGCTCAAGTGATCTTCCTGCCTCAGCCACCTGCGTAGCTGGGACAGCAGGTGCGCACCACCATGCCCAGCTGATTTTGAAGAGATGAGGTCTCCCTATGTTGCTCAGGCTGGTCTCAAACTCCCAGCCTCAAGCAATCCTCCCCCCTTGGCCTCCCAAAGTGTTGGGATTACAGGCATGAGCCATCACACCTGGCCTGATTCTACATTTATTTATTTATTTATTTATTTATTTATTTATTTATTTTTAAGATGGAGTTTTGCTCTCGTTGCCTAGGCTGGAGTGCTGTGGCGCGATCTCAGCTCACTGCAACCTCCACCTCCTAGATTCAAGCGATTCTCCTGCCTCAGCCTCCAGAGTAGCTGGGATTACAGGCATGCTCCACCACACTCAGCTAATTTTATATTTTTAGTAGAGATGGGGTTTCTCCATGTTGGTCAGGCTGGTCTCAAACTGCCAACCTCAAGTGATCTACCCGCCTCCATAGTGCTGGGATTACAGTCGTGAGCCACCACACCCGGCCTTTTATTTTATTATATAAATATAAATTTTTTTGAGACAGAGTCTCCCTCTGTTACCCAGGCTAAAGTGCAGTGGTGCGATCTTGGCTCACTGCAACGTCCACCTCCCTGGTTCAAGCGATTCTCCTCCCTCAGCCTCTTGAGTAGCTGGGATTACAGGCAGGCACTACCAGATTCGGCTAATATTTTGTATTTTTAGTAAAGACAGGGTTCCACTATGTTGGCTAGGCTGGTTTCAAACTCCTGGACTCAAGTGATTTGTCGGCCTCGGCCTCCCAAAGTGCTGGAATAATAGGAGTGAGCCACCATGCCCAACCCTTACTTTTAAACCACCCAGCTCTGGCACAAGTTTCAACAAAACAGCACAAAAGATCGAGGTCTATAAAACTAGCATGTACCTACCACCTATCTATGGCATGACATGTTCCTCATCTAAAACACCTTCTCTTTGTCCAAGCCATACTCACTGCTGGAGTCTCAAAGATTACCTTCCATACAGTCTTTCAGAATGTGTCAGCACCCTGCCTCCTGCCCTCTTTTGAACTCTGTTGTCTTCTATGTGTTCCCAAATGGTTTCCATGGATTAGCCCCTATCCTTTAACAGGATTGTAAGTGCCCTGGAGCAATTAGAGCAAAGGGAAGACATTTCAGCAAGGGTTGTGGGCCATTCTCCTCTCAGAACCAGGCTGTATGTTTGGAAGCCATTAGGGACTGAGCAAAGAGAGTAAGGAAGACGGAGCTGGGGAGGGCTCTGGCTGCTCTGCCCACAGTGACTGGCTTCTCCTACTGACCTAGAAAAGGGAGAAGGGGGGCCAGGCATAGTGGCTTACGTCTGTAATCCCAGCACTTTGGGAGGCCGAGGCAAGTGGATCACGAGGTCAGGAGTTCAAGACCAGCCTTGCCAACATGATGAAACCCCATCTCTACTAAACATACAAAAATAAGCTGGACTTGGTGGTGCGTGCCTGTAGTCCCAGCTACTTGGGAGGCTGAGGCAGGAGAATTGCTTGAACCTGGGAGGCAGAGATTGCAGTGAGCCAAGATCGTGCCACTGCACTCCAGCCTGGGCAACAGAGTGAGAAAAAAAAAGCGGGGGGAGAAAGGGGTGCTAATGTTCTCTATCACAAATCATGAACCCTTGAAAGCCTCACTTCCCAAAAGATAAAGAGACAAAAATTGAGGACGTAGAGGGAGGAAGATGGAGCAGAGTTTGGGAGGGAGCTTCCGTCAACCTGTCTCTCTGACAGGCACTGCTTTCTGCTCGTCCCCACTGAGAAACCCTCCTGTCTTTGCTTCTGCCCAACTGGGAATCAGCCTTCCAATTCACTGAAAGGCCATCCCAGAGAGATTTACACTTCCCTAGCTGATCTATTCCTCTCGATGAGATTGTGAGATTCAGAGTTATAATACGAGGATCAGGTTTAATTCAGGACATTTGGTAATTGTTGAGCGTGGTAAATCATCTTTCAAGCAAACACACTTACAGCCTTCAAGATAAAGTTCATTCCCCTGTGATGAGGTCGTTTCATGGAATGCCACGAGGTCCCCGGCAGGGTTTCAAAGCCATTCAGTTACACTAGGTGAGAGAGCTGCTTATAGCTGCTGGGATTTATGGGAATGTTGGCACCCAGGTGACGCGTTGGATAATCTTTAACAGAGGAAGTCTGGCTGGTGCCTGCTCTTTGTTCCAACTCGACTTTCGTATTTGAGAACCCTTGTGATAGACTTGCTATTCACAGTCGCGTTTGGGGCTGTCACGGGCATGGCCTGGCGTGCGGTGCTGAGCAAACAAAGATCTCCCTGCCTGCATCTCCCTCCTGAAAGCTGGCAAGGCATGGACAGAATTTGCTCTCCACTCTACTGTTTTGCAGAGGCAGCAGGGTGCATTCTCCAACACATTTCATATGATCGCTTATTTTCTCAGGTAAAACATGATATATTTTGAGCTTCGAACACGTTTTACAAGTTTAGCTGCTGGTGTCACACAAAGCATCTCTTGTCAAGGGCAGTTTATTCGGGAGGACATAAACTCACGTGCCCCGCAGCCATCACACCCACATCCCAGGCAACTCGTTTAGATAATTTCTTGAAAACTGTTAACAGAGAAGGACTCAGGAGACAAGAAGTTGTCTTCATAACCAAGGGGAGACATTGGAAAAGTGTCTGAGATGCCAAGTTCTTTGATTTGAAAGCTCTGAGTCTTTTTCTCCTCTATAAGAAAAATGCTTTGAGATACACAAAGGATATAACACAATTAGGCACTGAATGGCTATACCAACCATTATTTTTCACCTGCACTGTACCTAATGCTAACCATACTTTATCAATGGCCACAACATCCAACATGACTTTCATGCCATTGGTTTTCTCCCAATGTGCCTCTGATGAAGATGAGAGTCTAGTCCCCATCGTGAGGCCACCACTGGTCAGTACACTTTGATTAAGTTATCCAATTCTATTTGTCAATTAGTTAACTGGCAATTCTTTGAGAGTGGAGACTGCGTGTCTAGTACTACTCTGGCATCCGCCCATAGGATGGGCTCAATGACTGCTTCATTAATAAATGATTGACGTGAAAGGCAAGTGTTAACCAGGCGCGGTGGCTTACACCTGTAATCCCAGCACTTTGGGAGACCAAGATGGGTGGATCACCTGAGGTCAGGAGTTCAAGACCAGCCTGGCCAACATGGTGAAACCTCATTTCTACTAAAAATACAAAAATTTAGCCAGATGTGATGGTGGGCGCCTGTAATCCCAGCTGAGGCTGAGGCACGAGAATCACTTGAACCCGAGAGGCAGAGGTTGAAATGAGCCAAGATAAGGCCACTGCACTCCGGTCTAGGCAATAAGAGTAAAATTCAATCTCAAAAAAAAAAAAAAAGAAAGAAAGAAAGGCAAGCGTTTTGTTTTGTTTCTTTATAGATGCAAATGGCCACTGAGCATCACTTCATGCAACAAACCTCTTTTAAACACTCACCCTTGGTTAAATACAGGGATGCAGAAACAAATCAGACACAGGCCAGGTGCAGTGGCTCACCCCTGTAATCCCAGCACTTTGAGAGGCCTAGGTGGGCAGATAACTTGAGGTCAGGAATTCGAGACCAGGCTGGCCAACATGGTGAAACCCCATCTCTACTAAAAATACAAAATTTTCTACCAAACTGGTGTCCTAATTAAAACCTCCTATGGGCTGGGAGTGGTGGCTTATGCCTATAATCCCAGCACTTTGGGAGGCCGAGGCTGGCAGATCACCTGAGATCAGGAGTTCACGACCAGCCTGGCCAACATGGCAAAACCCCATCTCTACTAAAAATACAAAAATTAGCCAGGCATGGCGGCATGTGCCTGTAATCCCAGCTACTCAGGAGGCTGAGGCAAGATAATTGCCTGAAGCCAGGAGGCAGAGGTTACAGTGAGCCCAGATCGAGCTACTGCACTCTAGCCTGGACGACAGAGTAAAACTCTGTCTCAAAAAAAAAAAAAAAAAAGAAAAGCCCCAAAACCAACAAAAACAACAAAATAAAAATAAACAAATAAATAAATAAGATCCAATCACTGCCCTCAAGAGCTCTGTGGGTTGGGGGGCTGGCGGGTGAGCAGCTAGGAAAGAATTGCTGCATTCAGTCCGTGCAAGGAGTAGGGAGCGTGGCTGGGCATCCCCTCCCTGGAAGGAGAACGCTGCTGATTCACCGCTGGGCCTCCTGGGCCTGCGGTGGCTCACGCTTCTCATAAAGGACACGCCAACAGTGTTAACGACCGCTGAGACCGGAGCGGGCGCCAGGGGACAGAGCTTGTCAGCAGCCACAGAGCCTAGTGGAGCAGTGAGAAGTCTGACTGTGGAACGGCGGAGCCTGAGCCTGTAGACCTGTGCCTTGTGCACAGAGAAAACCCGCCATTCCACAGCCCTGCCCCACACAATTGCTTACCAAGTGCTTTCCTATGGAGGCAGTGAGAGCTTGGGACAATGCAATGAACTGAATGTTTGTGTCTCCCCAAAGTTTGTATGTTGAAATCCTAATCCCCAATATGATGGTATTAGGAAGTGGGGACTTTGGGAGGTGATTTGGTCATGAATGGGATCAGTGCCCTTAGAAAAGGGGCCCAGTGGCCAGGTATGGTGGCTCATGCCTGTAAAGTGGAGACTTTGGGAGGCTGAGGGGGCCGGATTGCCTGAGCTCAGGAGTTCGAGACCAACCTGGGCAACATGGTGAAACTTGGTCTCTACTAAAATACAAAAAATCAGCCAGGCGTGGCGGCGGGGGCCTGCAATCCCAACTACAGCAGGAGAATCGCTTGAAACCAAGAGGCAGAGGTTGTAGTGAGTCCAGGCCGTGCCACTGCACTCCAGCCTGGGTGACACAGCAAGATTCCCTCTCAACAAAAAAAGAAAAGAAAAGGGGGCCAGAGAGTACCTCCTACCGTGTGAGAATCCAGCGAGACGAAGGCCAGATGTGAGCCAGGAAGCAGGCCCTCCCCACACCCCAGATCTGCTGGCACCTTGATCTCAGATTTTCCAGTGGCCAGAACTGTGAGAAATAAATTTCTGTAGTTTGTAACCCACCCAGTGTATGGGATAGCTCTGTTCAATCAGCTGAAACTGACTAAGACAAAGGACTAGTGGTTGGGAGCAAAACCTAAAGGCACAGAAACCTCTCAAGGATCAACAAGAGTGAGAACCAGCATAGTCAAAATTCACTAAACATGAAATTAGATGCCCAGGGCAATAATGACCTTCCCTGAATAACAGGTTTCCTATTGGCAAATAGGAAACCTGTTATTTATGTTTATTTATTTATTTATATTATTATTATTTTTTGAAATGGAGTTTTATTTTTATTATTTTATTATTATTATTATTATTATTATTATTATTATTATTATTATTCTGAGACGGAGTTTCGCTCTTGTTGCCCAGGCTGGAGTGCAGTGACGCGATCTCGGCTCACTGCAACCTCCACCTCCCGGATTCAAGCGATTCTCCTGCCTCAGCCTCCAGAGTAGCTGGGATTACAGGCATGCGCCACCACGCCCAGTTAATTTTGTATTTTTAGTAGAGATGGGGTTTCTCCATGTTGGTCAGGCTGGTCTCAAAGAGAATAGAAGTCATTATGGAAGTAATTCAAGGATTTCTTCCCTAGGAGGGTGGTTTTTTTGGGGGGGTGGTTTTTTTGTTTGTTTGTTTTGGTTTTGGTTTTGAGACAGAGTCTCTCTCTATCACCCAGACTGGAGTGCAGTGGTGCCATCTCGGCTCACTGCAACCTCTGCTTCCCGGGTTCAAGCGATTCTCCTGCCTCAGCCTCCCAAGTAGCTGGGACTACAGGCACCCGCTACCATGCCTGGCTAATTTTTGTATTTTTAGTAGAGATGGGGTTTTGCCATGTTGGCCAGGCTGGTCTTGAACTCCTGACCTCAGGTGATCTACCAGCCTTGGCCTCCCAAAGTGCTGGGATTACAGGCATAAACCACCACACCCAGCCAATAGAAGGTTTTAATTAGGACATCAGTTTGGTAGAAAAATAAGTGTATTTCTTATGTGTCATATAGGACAGAGGTGGGTCCTGAAATGTTGTGAGATGAGGCTTTGTGCCTCCTCAAATCACACCTGCCTGGATTCAGTGCTCTTATGTGTAAAATGAAGGATTGAACCGGGTGATCTCTGAGGTTTCACATTTCATCTATTAGCTTCTCTGCCCTGACAAATCATTTCCCCAAAACTCTCTATCAGCAAAGCCCAACATTGGCTTTTCATTCAACCACTATTTATCTTCATCACCAAAGGCCTTTCTCAAAGAAAAAAAAACTCTTTAGGAAAGAACAAGTAAGGAAAAAGAAAAAAGACTCAATAATCTCCTCACCCAGATATTTATTCATCACGATGTCTTATGTAGAGTGATTTTCTTGTTATATTTAGATTACAATCAAACTGTAAAAGAGCTGTTATCTCCCTGTTCCTGTATTTTTTACTTTAAGCTCTGAGACCTTTGTTCTCCTATATTAGAGAAGCTGTAAATACTACAAGGGAATGTTTACATTTTAAAAATCCATTTTCCTTGATCATTTGTAAAAGAAAAAAAAATCTCTGTACTAACACACCAATTCATCTTGACTTTGTAAAAACCGTTTCCCACAGCAATTACGTTTTGCACAAAGCCACCTTCCCTTCAGCAACATTCCGTTTCTCCAGCTTTTGTTACAGTTTCATACTATGTCTCTCACTCAATCTTTCATTCTCTTCACCTTGACAAGTCCCTGATAGGGCTGAAAGTGCTATCCAAGTGGCCAAGGAAAAAGACAGACAGAACTTGCCCTTGCAAACGTTAGACAGACCTTGTGAACGGTGTGGAGCTTGGGAATTTGTTGTGTTCTGAATTTGAAATCAGTGTTAGAGAGAGATTTCTGTTTAGCCTTTCAGAAAAATGGGCTTAGGAGTCCTTTCTAAAAGTTAGAAAAATCCTAATCTAGTTCTCAGGAAACCAAATAGCGCTCTCAGTTGGTCACAGAGAAAGCAAACACCTTGTCAGAAAACCCTTTGATGACTAGCAAAAGGTCAAGAGAAAGACAAGCAGAGGGAATCCACGGGAGATGTCTGGCAAGAGAGTCTGGGGGGATTTCAGCCATCCCCGGAACAGACTTGTGGAGGGCTGCACCCATGCTCCACACGCACACACGAGCCCAGTAGAGAACACTCCAGCGACTCAAATCAGAACATCAGCCAATATGGCCAGACACGGTGGCTCATGCCTGGAATCCCAGCACTTTCGAACACCAAGGAGGGTGGATCACCTGAGGTTAGGAGTTTGAGACCAGCCTGGCCAACAGTCGAAACCCCATCTCTACTAAAAATACAAAAATTAGCCAGGCGTGGTGGTACATGCCTGTAGTCCCAGCTACTCCGGAGACTGAGGCCGGAGAATCGCTTGAACCCAGGAGGCGGAGATTGCAGTGAGCCAAGATTGCACCACTGCCCTCCAGCCTGGGCAACAGAGCAAGTCTCTATCCAAAAAAAAAAAAAAAAAAAAAAGAACATCAGCTAATGTGTGTTCAGGTAGAACATCGACCTTGGCAGGCAGAGCCACACACAATTCGCATGAGGTGAGTGGAGGGTGGAGGCAGGACAGTGGCGAAGCCATCGTGATTGGTGACCAAACAACTCAGACCTTCACGTCTGAGGTGGACTCTGGAGAAAGCGTTTCTCATCCACTGTAGGCGCAGCTGGAAGGATTTGGAGGGTGGCACTCTGTGTCCTTACTGGAGGTTCCCTTCATTCTGAAGTCACTTACCAAAGTTCTATAGATGTCATGCCTTACAGAGCTTTGATAGGTCAAAATAAATACCATTACTCATATACAGAAAAAAACATGTGTGTAGTTCACACTGCCAAGACCATGTTCAACAACACTCAATTCAGTCAACCACATTGTTGCACACAACCATATGAAAAGCACTGCTCTTAGGAAGAAGGGCTGGAGGGGAACGCATAGAAAAAGAAACACGATTTGGCCTGGTGCTGTGGCTCATGCCTGGAATCCCAGCTCTTTGGGAGACCGAGGCAGGTGGATCACGAGGTCAGGAGATTGAGACCATCCTGGTTAACACAGTGAAACCCTGTATCTACTAAAAATACCAAAAAATTAGCCAGGTGTGGTGGTGGGTGCCTGTAGGCCCAGCTACTCTGGAGGCTGAGGCAGGAGAATGAGGTGAACCCCAGAGGCGGAGCTTACAGTGAGCCAAGATCTTGCCACTCCACTGCATTCCAGCCTGGGCAACAGAGTGAGACACCGAAGGAAGGAAGGAAGGAAGGAAGGAAGGAAGGAAGGAAGGAAGGAAGGAAGGAAGGGAGGGAGGGAGGGAGGGAGGGAGGGAGGGAGGGAGGGAGGGAGGGAGGGCAGGCAGGCAAGGTTCAGCTTCTGCCCTCATATAAGAGCCAAGTAATTATAGTACCATATGTAGTGGCCAGGCATGGTGGCTCACACTATAATCCCAGTACTTTGGGAGGCCAAGGTGGGGTGATCACCTGAGGTCAGGAGTTTGAGACCAGCCTGGCCAACATGGTGAAACCTCGTCTCTACCAAAAATACAAAAGTTAGCCAGGCATGGTGGCACGTGCCTATAGTCCCAGCTACTCAAGAGACTGAGACAAGAGAATCGCTTGAACCCGGGAGGCAGAAGTTGCAGTGAGCCGAGATTGCACCATTGCACTCCAGCCTGGGCAACAATAATGAAATTCTGTCTCAAAAAAAAAAAGAAAAAGAAAAAAAAATAGCATATGGAGTGAGAGGATGGATAAGTGAACTTGGCACATATTTGGTGCTCAATAAATGTTTACTGAGTGAAGAATAATTAAATGGTAAGAAAATAGTTATCTTAAAAGCACAAATAAGAAGGGAATCATTTCTGGCTGGGGACACCCAGGAGCTGACATTTGAATTTGACCTTGAACAGTGGATAGGATGCTTTCGGTGATAAGAAACCCATTCTATAAGGGAGGATCACCAGGAAAGAGTACGGACTTAAGAATGTGCAAGTATGCCGGGCGCGGTGGCTCACGCCTGTAATCCCAGCACTTTAGGTTGAGGCGGGCGGATCGTCTGAGTTCAGGAGTTCGAGACCTGACTGGCCCACATAGTGAAACCCTGTCTCTACTAAAAATAGAAAATTAGCTGGGTGTGGTGGTGCATGCCTGTAATCCCAGCTACTCAGCAGACTGAGACAGGAGAATCGCTTGAAGCTGGGACGCAGAGGTTGCAGTGAGTCGAGATTGGGCCGTTGCACTCTAGCCTGGGTGACAGAGAAAAACTCCATCTCAAAACCAAACAAAACAAAAAGAATGAGCAAGTTTATAGCAGAAGGGCTGGTGGCCTGTTGGGATGGAAAATTTAAAGACAAGCAATAGGAACCAGTCGGGGTTATGACAGGCAGCTTTGGGTTTGAAAAAGGAAGTTCCAGATAACAAAGCAGTTCAGACTGAGGGGAGACTTAAATTTTTAGGATAACATCTATAAGTTTCAATATATGGAAAAGATATCTGCACTCCCATCTTTATCACAGCACTATTCACAGTAGCTAAAATATGAAATCAATCTAAGTATCCATCAACGGATGAGTGAATAAAGAAAAGCTCGGCCAGGCGCGGTGGCTCAAGCCTGTAATCCCAGCACTTTGGGAGGCCGAGACGGGTGGATCACGAGGTCAGGAGATCGAGACCATACTGGCTAACACGGTGAAACCCCGTCTCTACTAAAAAATACAAAAAAAAAAAAAAACTAGCCGGGCGAGGTGGCGGGCGTCTGTAGTCCCAGCTACTCGGGAGGCTGAGGCAGGAGAATGGCGTGAACCCGGGAGGCGGAGCTTGCAGTGAGCTGAGATCCGGCCACTGCACTCCAGCCTGGGCGACAGAGCGAGACTCCGTCTCAAAAAAAAAAAAAAAAAGAAAAGCTGAGGTATACACAATGGAATATTATTCAGCAATCAAAAAGAATGAGATCCTGTCATTTGCAGCAACAGGCATGGAACTGGAGGTTACTGTGTTGTGAAATAAGCCAAGCATGGAAAAGCGAATATCACATGTTCTCACTCATACTTGGGAGCTAAAAATGTAAATCTCATGAAGTTAGAGAATAGACTGGTGGTTACTAGAGGCTGAAAGGGGAGGAGGAGGGTGGATGAAGAGAGGTTGATTAATGGGTACAAATATACAGTTTGATAGAAGAAATAAGACCTAGTGTTTGATAAATCAGTAAAGTGACTATGGTTTACAATAATCTATGGTATATTTTGAAATAGCTAGAAGGGAATAAAGCAAATATTTTAGCTTAAAGAAAAGTATTCAAGGTGATGAATATCCTAATTACACTGATTTGATCTTTGCAAATTCTATGAATGTATTAAGTTATCATATGTACTCCCCAAAATAGGTATATCTATTATGCATCAATAAAAAAATTTAAAACAAAACCTGTGAGGTCCATCAATTGATCAATCTATTTGCAAAGCAGAGTTCAGTTCATGGCTTTTGTATTCTCATCTATGTTGGCCTGAACCACTCCAAGTGCATTCATAGGCCCCCAAAGCAATCTTGCAATTAATATTTGAGCCAAACTGGACCTGCTGCAGCTGGTACGGCCCACCTCATGAGGGGTGAACTATCAGGGCAAAAGAGAAAAGGTGCCCAGCGTGGAGGAGGAAAGGATGGATTCAACTCCTGGACAACTCAGGAGAATCCAGAAGCAGCTGAGGTTTCCATTGAATTCAGTCTAACTAATAGTTACTAAGAACAACACTGAAGCCATTTTGGTCTATGCTACAGACGTCCTTCAGAGGCAGACAGTCTACTAGGGGACGTACATCACCAATAACCATAAAGAGCTACCATGAGGGGTCAGGCTCAGTGATTCACATCTGTAATACCAGGCATGAGCCTGGGCAACATGGCAAGACCTCATCTCTACAAAAAAATTTAAAAATTAGCTGGGCATGGTGGCACATGCCTGTAGTACCAGCTACTTGGGAGGCTGAGGTGGGAGGATCGCTTAAGCCCAGGATGTAGAGGTTGCAGTGAGCTATAATGGCACCACTGCACTCCAGCCTGGGCAACAGAGCAAGATTCTTTCGCAAAACAAACAACAACAACAAACGAACAACAACAACAACAAAACCCCGCAAAACTCCCAGATGATTCCAAAGCACAGCCTGAGTTGGTAACTACTTCTACAGAGCAGGAGCTGACTGGGGACTTTTGGGGAGGAATGAGCTGTACCTTTTGGAAATTTGGGGCATAGGAGGTGGGCAAGGAGAGGCAGAACCTGCAGAGTTGGGGGACCCCTAGGACTTAGCAGGCCTTGGTGCCTGTGATTCAGTCCACAAGTACTGAAGGCCTTGTTCTTCTTAAATGAATCTCCCTGCTGTTTAGGACAGGCAACAAAGGAGAAGGGGTTTTACACATCGTAAACCTAGAGAGAGTCCTATGTTGGGACTACATGGGGCATTTCACCGCTTTCTCTAAGAAATCCTTCCAACCAGCGCTCATAGATAATAAGAGTAGAGAGAAGGCAGAGGTTTCATTTTATCTTAGCAAGAGGAGAAATAGCATGAACTAGAGGAAAGTTGGGGAGGTGGGTATCTTAAAAAACATTCTTTCCTCTGTTCCACCACCCTGGCAACTCTCCACCAACCAATAATACATGATGGAGCATATATCCCCTGTTTGGAGTGACTGTTAATCGATATTCTAGAGGAACCAGTTAATTTCTCTGATATTAAAGGCCAACCATTCAAATTACATCAGGCTTAACTTTCAAGCCACGGACTGTACAAAGCAGGTAAGTCTCCATTTAGTAAAATGTATTGCCCATCTGTCCTGGGTGCCCGGCACTGTGCTCTAGGGGCTTGAGAACACAGGGCTGAGCAAGTCTTGGCCCTGCTCCCTTGGCCCTGCTCCCAAGGCCCAGCTTCTCATGGGATGAGGACTGGGATTGTGGTAGCACACGGTTTTTGCTGGGGCACAGAGAAGACACATCCCAGCTGGGCCAGGGTGACCAGGTAGCCAGACAAATGGTCGTGGGTGGGCTGGAGGGTGGGGGTTTATTCGTTCCAGGCAGAGGAGGCAGCAAGAGCCAAAGCATAGGAAACCTGACTGAGGACGGAGGGAGTGACCCATTTCAGTTACTTGTGATGGAACTGAGAATTCCAAGGATAAGTTCGTTTTTGAAATGAGACTGGAGATGCAAGGCGCCTGAGGGCAGGGGCCTCAGGGCCATGTTGACTGAGGACTGTGGTCTTGATGCTAAGAGCCAAGGGTGGTTTCACAGAGCAGGGAAATGACATCATCAAATCTGAAGACTACTCCAGCAGCTGAGTAAAGAGAATGTGGCAAGTTTCAAAAATATTAAGAACAAGGAAGGTGCCATAGAGGGCTAGAAGCCCATGAAACACACAGAGAAGCACCTGGGGAAGCAGGAAGAAAACCCCAGAAGTGAAGGGAAGAATGTTCAAGAAGCTAGGAACTGAAAAGTGTCTGCTCAGCTCAAATTTGCCTGGAGCAGACTATAGGTGACCTTGGCCAGACCTTGGCCCACGGAGTGGTGGGTTCAAGCCAGATACCTGCCGTTTGAGGTGTAAATGGAAGCCAGGAAACAGGGTTGAATGTAAACAACTCTTGCCCCAAGCAGGGCAATTAAAGAGAGTAGAGAGATAGCTTGATGGCTTATGGTAAGGGTCAAATGAGATAATGCATGCACAAGGACCTGGTGACTGGTGCTTGAGGACACTCGCTCATGATTATTAGAGCATGAAGTCCTATCCACATCCCCACCACCAGCAGCTAGCATCCTAAGTGCCAAGGAGGACTTCCTGCCTGCCATACACCAACTCCTTTATTCTTCATCACTGCTCTGTGAGGTAGGGATTATCACTCCACTTTAGAGATGACAACATTAAAGCTCACGGAGGTAATTTGCCCTGGGTCGTTACCAAGTCACAGAATGGGGATTAAACCAGACATCAGTCTTCGAGGTCTGTCTTCTTTTCAACATGTGACAGTGTCCCTTTGTGTTCTTTAAACAGGGGTTCCTAGAAAATGGGCAAGGTTTGCCAGAAACCCTAATCATGGCTTGCCAATGGTGAAGGGTGGCCAGTGTGGGTCTGAGTGTGAACACCTCTTGGTTGAAGTGCGGTGGACCCGGGAGCAGCGCTTTGCTCTGGTTATGCTGTTGGAGGCATCTTCAAATATGAGTCTCCCACGTGATGTGACTACAGTAACTAGACTGTTTCCTCTCTCTCCATTCCCTAGGTTCAAATCCTGCCCTCATCACTTACCATCTGCAAGCTTTAACTTTCAAATCAGGGGAAAAAATAAAGAGAATAAAATAAATCTATAGTTTATACAGAGATAACTTAATCATCAGTCACATGTGGGAATGTTTGTAAAGTACTTTGCCCAGTGCTGACACAATAAACACTGAGCAAATGGTGGCTATTAGCATTTATATTGTTCCTCCACCTCCTCCCCATTGCACATCTGCACTTGAACCCTAACCCAGGCTTACTTTCCAACAGCATAATCAATGGGGCAAAGTGCTGCTGCTGCAGGACTCAACATACCTCAGTTGAGAGCTGTTGAAACTCAGACCCATGCAGGCCCAACCCCATGGGCAATTTCAGGGAAGTCGCTTGACCAAAAGACTCTCCTTCACCACTGGCAAGCCAGGACCTGGGTTCTTGGGAGAACTTGTCCATCTCCCAGGATCTCCTATTTAAACGCAAGTAGCCCTAAGAAGGGTCTGTAGAAGCCAGGACATTGACCTCTGGCAAACAGAAAACAGGCAGAAGGCGGAAAGAAAAACCAGCCATGCCAGTGCTAATAATGTTAGAGCTTTGGCCCGGCGTGGTGGCTCATGCCTATAATCCCAGCCCTCTGGGAGGCCAAGGCAGGTGGATCACCTGAGATCAGGCGTTCGAGACCAGCCTGACCAACGTGGTGAAACCTCATCTCTACTAAATACAAAAAAAATTTAGCCAGGCATGGAGGCACATGCCTGTAATCCCAGCTACTTGGGAGGCTGTGGCAGGAGAATCCCTTGAACCTGGGAGGTGGAAGTTGCAGTGAGCTGAGATTGTACCACTGCACTCCAACCTGGGTGACAAAGCAAGACTTGGTCTCAATAAATAAATAAATAAATAAATAAAGTGAAAAAAATGTTAAAGCTTTGAGGTCACTGACCCTAATCCTATGCTCCCCTTATTGAACCTCATTGTAATTCAGCACTGAGGCCACTCCAGAAAAATATGTAAAAATCAACAATTCCTCCCACTCTTTCCTTTTCTTTTCTTTTTTTTTTTTTTTTTGAGAAGGAGTCTCACTTTGTCTCCCAAGCTGGAGTGCGGTGGCGCGATCTCGGCTCACTGCATGCTCCACCTCCCAGGTTCACGCCATTCTCCTGCCTCAGCCTCCCAGTAGCTGGGACTACAGGCGCCCGCCACCACGCCCAGCTAATTTTTTGTATTTTTAGTACAGACGGGGTTTCACCGTGTTAGCCAGGATGGTCTCGATCTCCCGACCTCGTGATCTGCCCCCCTCGGCCTCCCAAAGTGCTGGGATTACAGGCGTGAGCCACCACACCCGGCCCCTCCCACTCTTTTCTATAACCCAGTCCCAGGAATGGACATGGCCTTCCATTTCATGCATAACCTTCCAAATATTTCTGTATACATACAAAAAAAATTGCGCGTGAATGTTTGAAGACCCTACTGTTCAATTTTTCTCTAATTCACTTTCTTCACCACTTGATACCATAGACATCCTACATGACAAAAACCCAAATTGGCCAAGCATGCCATGACAGCTCATACCTGTAATCCCAGCACTTTGGCAGGCTGAGGCAGAAGGACGGCTTGAGCCCAGAAGTTTGAGACAAGCCTGGGCAGCAAAGCGAGATGCTATCTCTACAAAAATTAAAATAATTAGCTGGGCATGGTGGCTTATGGCTGTAGTCCCAGCTACTTGGGAGGCTCAAGCGGGAGGATCTCCTGAGCCCAGGATTTCAAGTCTACAGTGAGCTAGAATTGCACCACTGCACTCCAGCCTGGCAAACAAAGAAAGACCCTCTTAAAAAAAAAAAAAAAAAGAAAGAAAAAGAAAGAAAGAAAAAAAAGAAAAGAAAGAAAGAAAAAAAAAAAAAAGAAAAGAAATACAAATCTACTCTCCCCTTAATAACAGCTGTATAGTTTTTGGCGGTATCAATGTGGCTGGGCCTTTTAACCGTTAGTTCCAGTATTTTGATCTCAAAAATTTCATTTCCATAATATAGGGCCTAGAAGTGGAAACATTTGGTCCAACTCATTTGTAAAAGCTGTTAGTTAATACAAAATCACCCTCTAAATATGCTTTCCTTTCCTTCCCAAGGTTGGAACATGAGGACTACACAGTATTCGGATACAACTGCAATCTAGCACAGTCTCTGCAGGAAAACAACTGAGCCAGCCAAAAAAATTACATTTTGTTGAGTTCACTTTGTTTAAAAAGGTACATAATACATATTAGGAAAGATTCCAGTTAAAAATGACACAGCAAACAACTTCCGAGCCCCTGTATTTTGCCACCTGTATTTGGTGAAGTTCTGGGGATAGGAAGACAAGTAAGACATCCCCCTGCTTGTTCACAGCCTGGAAGCAGAGGCAGAGACTGGGCACAGTAGGACACTTGTGCAGGGCCCAGGGAGAGTGGAAAGCCAGCCAGAAACATGGAGCAAATCTGGCTGGAAGAAACTTGGTGTGCACACGATAAGGAGAGAGAAAGAGAGGGAAGAAGGTGCCAGATCTTGAAGGACTCTGAATGCCACACAAAGGGCTTTATGCTTTTTCTCATAAACTCTACAAAACTATTAAAACCCTTTAAGCTGGGGAATGACAGGCAGATTTGCATTTTAGAAAACTCGCTCTGGCTACAGGGTGGAGAATGCATTGAAAGGAAGCTGACTAGAGAAAAGGATGTAGGCTAAGTTGTCCCAGGGTTCTGCATATAGGGACTCAGCAAGGGTTTCTGAAGCCAAATTGGAGAATGTCCAAGGCAGAAGGATGGTGTGGATTCTGTGCCTTATTCTACCAGGAGGTGAGGCTGGAGCAGGTAGAGATGTGGGGATAAAGAGGCATGGTGTCTCATGCCTGTAATCCCAGCATTTGGGGAGGCCAAGGTGGGCGGATTGCTTGAGCCCAAGAGTTCAAGACCAGCCTGGGCAACATAGCAAGACCCTATCTCTATTAAAAGAAAAAAAAAGTTTATTGAAGGTCACTGGAGAATAGACTGATTTTGCTAATGTCATGTACTGGTGAAGCCAGGTCAGGGAAGAGTTACAGTAGATCCCTCAGTCTGCTGAGAAGAAAGTGTTGGAAGAAGGTGACAGGGAGCACACGCTAGGGCTCTGCCTTGGGGTGAGGATGATCCCTAGGAGACACAAGTCTGACTTGGCAATTCAGGCCCTGCAGGGCGTTTGCTCCCAAGGCCCTCTCTGTCCTGGGCCCTGTCTCCTGATCTAGCGGACGGCCCTCTCTGCTTTCCTTTACTCAGTTCATAACCTCTTTAGCAGGACACAGGGCCCGAAATGCCCACAGTCTTTCTGAAGGGGAAAAACAAAAGCTACAGCAAAACGACAGCTGAAGTTTTTCAAAATAAGAGATCATAACTATGATTTAAAGGATTTGGGGAAAAGATGTATTATATTTAAACCCCACAGATTTCACTGTTACGTATATTTCAAAATTTTTTTCCAACATATCCCTGGAGACATTTCATGTATATTTTAAATGAGCCTGAGGACTTCCCTGTTTTCCAGAGACTCAACTCTGAAAAAACAGTGCCCTCAACTCACTTCAAGGAGACAATGGGCTTCTCAAAGAACCCAATACCTAGAGGTTTTCCTCTACCCCAATCCTCGTCAGAAACTTGTTTTCTGAGCCCAGGAGTGAGCTCACCCTCCAGGGGTGTAATTCAGTATCACACCAACCAAGAGGGATCACAGGACACCCTCTGGGGTGGGCCAAGCACTTCCAGCATGCTCCAGAGACTAACAGAGGCCAGCATTGTCGTTCCCCGCCCCCAGAAGGATCAATATGAGCCAGTCGGCTTAAACAGATCCTCCTCTGCGCCAGTGAAGCCACACAGGAACATCTAAAGGAGAGGTAACAACGCCACTTTGTGAGGCTGCTGGCATGGTGCCATCTTGCTTCTCTCTCCCAAGAGGGCAGGGCCATGGTGCCACCTGCATATTTGTGCAATAAGCCTCACTACACATTTGGGAAACATCCACGAGCTATTTGAGTTGTTCGTGTGGGGCTGCAGATTCACCCCAGGCAGAGGCCAAAGCCCCCCACATAGTGGCACAAGTGCTATTTCTTCTCTCTACAGGGGCCAGGATACTTTGTAATGTGGGTAGGGCAGGGTCTGCTCTCAGACAAATGAATGGAAGTCGGGGAGATACGGGCCAGCATTGTGTGTTCTTTTCCACCATACAAGTACAGAGCCTCACACAAAGACCCTCCTTCAGGCAGCCAGTCTGTGCCAAGTCGGTTCTGTTTTCACACCTCTGTTTCGAGATAAGAGGTAATGCTCAGGAATCACATAACCGAGTTGCAAAATCAACCTGATCAGCTAAAATTGACTATTTTAGCTGCCAAGCAGGAGCAAGCTTGGGAGGTGCTCAATGGGGCCCCTGTTTTCCTTCCTGCTCACCCAAGAGCAGCACATGTCTATAGGCCTCCGGTTGGCTGGCCCATTGGCTAAGGCTGAGAGAACCCAGGGAGTTGTGCTCAGTCAAGTGCACTGACTTTCACTCACTGCCTTCTAGAAAGCACTGAGGTTAGCTGACACCAGGAAGCCCGCCTCCGACCCTCCCAGCAGCCCAGGCAACTGCTCCGTTGGCAGGCAGCACCTGTCAGGAGCTCAATTTCCCAGACGTTAGGGGTTTTAGGGGATGAAGGCTAAATGTTGAAGGGCCCTTGGATCTCTGGCCCCCAAATACGACCAGCTGAGACACCCACAGCACAGAAAACCAAAGTGCATAAGGATGCCATGCACTCCTGATCCATGCTTGATCCATTTCTTGAAAGGAGATGGGAGGATACCCATATTCAGGTGTATAAGCAGAAGCTGTAGGGAGGTCCACCCCTTGGAGTGGCTGATCATGATCATGTTGCTTCTTCTCCTTCTCCTTCTCGTTCTCCTTCTCCTTCTCCTTCTTCCTTTTGAGACAGGGTCTGGCTCTGTCACCCCAGCTAGAGTACAGTGGCACAATCTCAGCTCACTGCAACTTCTGCCTCCTGGACTCAAACAGTTCTCCCATCTCAGCCTCCCCAGTAGCTGGGACCACAGATGTGTACCATGCCCAGCTAATTTTTGTATTTTTGGTAGAGATGGGGTTTCACCATGTTGCCCTTGGGGATTTTAGAGGATGAAGGCTAAGTGTTGAAGGGCCCTTGGACTCCTGGGCTCAAGTGATCCTCCTGCCTTGGCCTCCTAAACTGCTAGGACTGTAGGCATGAGCCATCACACCCAGGCATACTGCTTCTTTACTCTGTCCTGGTTACAGCCCTCCTCAGGCTTTGTCTCCTTTGGGCACCATACCTGCCTGGCTCCTCTCCTAGCCTGCAGACTCAGGAGGCTTCTAACCACCAGCCTCCTCCAAACAATGGCTAATTACAGTTCATCATTGAAATTGTCATGGTGTCAATCATCATCCTCACTACTCTCATTGGCCTGGTATTGCTAACTTCAACTTCATAGACCTTGGGCTCAGAGACGGAAGCCCACACATCCTCCACAATACCTTGCACAATGGAGATGTGTTGAATGAATGGATGGGAAACTGGGTGGATGAAGAAAGTCTTTCCTATCATTGAAATTTAATGAGATTAAAGGCTAACTCCTGCACAGGGCTAAGCTGAATGTGGTTTCTCTGAGTTGGGAGAGGAGTAGGGGGCAGGGATAGGGAAGTGGGTTTCATGCTCCTTGCAAACACAGTACTGCTTGTGGATCAACAGATAGGTACCAACTAATGCCAAATTTGGATAGAAAGCCTGATGGAGACTCAGGATGTGTTCCAAAGGTTAACTGTAACTGATGGCTGCCACTCAGCAACAATTAGAGACAAGTGACAGAGCACCACTGCCTCGCCTTCTTTTCTCCCAGACGCCGTGACCTTGACAGTGGTGCTTCCCTGGGTAGAAGGCAGCTTTGCCAGGCTTATGCCACTCTCCCATGTGAACTTGGTTCTCCTCTTAATCAAGCCTTTTAGAAAAGGGGACTGACTACTTATTATTATTATTATCAATATTATTGTTAATCCATGGAATTAATTTACCGAAAGATCCTGTCCACTAAACAAACTGTATTTTTTATTGTTTTTTAAATTAAAAAAAAAAATTTAGAGATGGGTCTTACTGTGTTGCCTAGGCTGGTTTGAACTCCTGGCCTCAAGGCAATTCCCCTACCTCAGCTTCCCAAGTAGCTGGAACCATAGGCGGGAGCCACTGTGCCCAGTATAAACTGAATTTAAGTAACACATCTTTGAAATCAGCATAGATGACCAGTGTCACTATATTGGGTAGATACAATTCAAACCCAAAGCAAATAACCAAGTTTCGTTTCTTTTCCTTCTTTCTTTCTTTCTTTCTTTCTTTATTTCTCTTCCTTTCCTTTCTGTCTCTTTCTTTCTTTTTCTTTCTTTCTTTCTCCTCTTTCTTTTCTCTTCTTTTCTTTCTCTCTCTCTCTCTCTCTCTCTCTTTCTTTTCTCTCTTTTTTATGAGACAGAGTCTCACTCGTCACCCAGGAACTGGAGTGCAGTGACGTGATCTCGGCTCACTGCAACCTCCACCTCACAGATTCAAGCAATTCTCCCACCTCAGCCTCCTGAGTAGCTGGGATTACAGGTGTGCACCACCACCACCTGAGTAGCTGGGAATACAGGCACTTGCCACCACACTCGGCTAATTTTTGTATTTTTAGTAGACATGGGGTTTTGCCATGTTGGCCAGGCTGGTCTTGAACTCCTGACCTCAGGTGATCTGCCCGCCTTGGCCTCCCAAAGTGCTGGGATTACAGGCGTGAGCCACTACACCCAGCCCTGAGTTTCTATAACTCATGCATTCTTATTTCAGGTCAACGCATTAATTTTGTTTTGCCATTTGTAATATGAAAATGGCTTACAGAGGCGCTCCCACCGCTGTCCCCCCAGCACTACCTGCAGATACCAAGTTAGAACTAAAAACCATGTATCAGCTCCTCCTACAGGAGTAGAATTGAGGGATCCCGCAGTATGGGAAAGATCCTTTTCTCCTGGTTTTTCTGGGGTAAGAAAAGCCACTGGGCTCACAGACAGAGCTCATGGAAAACCCATCTCTTCAGTCTCCGGCTTGACCAAAGCAAGTTTTTTCCTAAATCAGACCACCTTTTCCCCACCCAACAAGAACCGATCTGCAAAGGGTCCCCTGGAAGTGTGCTCACTTCACTCCTGTGCCATCCTAAATGACCCTCCTTTGCCCACCTCATATAAGAATGTGTGCCTCAGGTGAGGGTGGTTACCATGGCAACATTTTATTTATTTATTTATTTATTTATTTATTTATTTATTGAGACAGGGTTTTGCTCTGTCACCCAGGCTGGAGTGCAGTGGCACGAACATGGCTCACTGCAGCCTCAACCTCCTGGGCTCAAGTGATCCTCCCACCCCGCCCTCCCAAACTGTTGTGAATGTAGGCTCTCGCCACCACGCCCAGCCACCGAGGCAACATTTAAGGCCCTCTGTTATCTGGCTCTAACCTACCTCCCAGAGGATCTTATCTCCTCCACCCACCCATCCATACTACTTATTTTGCAACCAATGGTCCAGGGGAAATTAGGGCCCACAGCTGGGGGTAGGCGGGGTGGGGTTGAGGAGGTTCAGAATTTCCGGGGAGGGGTGGGTGTAGCTTGAAAAATATAGTATGATCGTTTTATATGTGGAAAATGAAAGCAAACTCCTATTTCGGTCCAATATAAATTACAGGAAGAAAATTTTGATAACATCTTGGCTAATGGAGATCCACTGAAAATAACCAGGGACCACCTCAGTCTGGGGGAGTAGAGCAGTGTCTCTAGCAGTGAGTGTAGAGGTGGGGGATGAGATGGCCATGTTTATCGGAAAGTGGGGCATGGGCGTAGCGGGGTGCCTGAATCCCAGCTGCTTGGGAGCTTGAGGCAAGAAGATCACTTGAGGCCAGGAGTCTGAGACCAGACTGGATAAAACTCCTGTCGAGAAGGAACTATCAAGAAGGGAGGAAGGGAGGAAGAGGAGAAAGAAAAGGGAGGGAGGAAGGGAGACAGAGAAGAAATGGGGCAAGCCTGGGCACCCCATAGACCTCTTTCTCTGGTGGACCCAGGATGGATCCTTTGTATTCCTGTGTTGGGCTTCACTCCAGCCCTGCACCCCGCTTACTTCTTCACCTCCATCAGCTCTCTGTTCAGAGACCTCTGACCTGGCCGGCTCTCAGTGCGCATTTGCTTCCTGGTATCCTCACTCCCACTGTTAAGGACGCCACTGCTACTTAAGTGTTCATGGTTTGGCTCCCTAACTTAACTTTCAGTTATTTAGTAGCTTAACAGCTGTAAAGGCTCCAGAGTAACAGAGTAAGCTCAGAACTTCTTTTTGTTTTTTGAGATGGAGTCTTGCTCTGTCACCCAGGCTGGAGTGCAGTGGCGCGATCTGCAACCTCCACCTCCTTCAGGCAATTCTCCTGCCTCAGCCTCCTGAGTAGCTGGGACTACAGGCACATGCCATCACTCCCGGCTAATTTTTGTATTTTTAGTAGAGACGGGGTTTCACCATGTTGGCCAGGAT
Organism: Theropithecus gelada; assembly: GCF_003255815.1. NCBI lineage: Eukaryota > Metazoa > Chordata > Mammalia > Primates > Cercopithecidae > Theropithecus > Theropithecus gelada. Next base: position 14,149,253 of record NC_037686.1, on the reverse strand, counting down.
GGTCTCGATCTCCTGACCTCATGATCTACCCAGCTTGGCCTCCCAAAGTGTTGGGATTACAGGCATGAGCCACCATGCCTGACCAGAACTTCTTAAATGATTTCATAGTACCCTATACTTTTTCCTTTGCTGCACTTTTTTCTTTTTTTTAAACAGGGTCTTGCTCTCAGTCTGCACTCTGGAGTGCAGTGGCATGATCTTGGTTCACTGTAGCCTCAACCTCCTGGGGTCAAGCTATCCTCCCACCTCAGCCTTCTGAGTAGCTGGGACTACAGGCATGCACCACCAGGCCTGGCTAATTTTTTTTTTTTTTTTTTTTTTTTTTTTTTTTTTTTTGGTAGAAACAGGGTTTCACCATGTTGCCCAAGCTGGTCTGGGACACCTGGGCTCAAGCCATCCTCCCGCCTTGGTCTCCCAAAGTGCTGGGATTACAGGCATGAGCCACCACACCTGGCTCCCTTTTTTTTTTTCTTCTTTTCAATTTAGAGACAGGGTCTCACTCTGCAGCCCAGGAGAGAGTGCACTGGAGCAATCATGGCTCACAGCTGCCTCAAACTCCTGGGCTCTACCAGTCTTCTCACCTCAGAATCCCAAGTAGCTAGGACTACGATCATGTGCCAGGACACCCGGCTAACTTCTTAAAAAATTTTTTTGTTGAGACGAGATTTTGCTATGTTGCCCAGGCTGGCCTCAAACTCCTGACCTCAAGCGATCCTCCCACCTCTCAAAGTGCTAGGATTACAGGCATGATTCATTGCACCCAGCCATATGCTTTTTGAATATATGCTGGTGTATCTATTTCAAATTCCTTGCTTCTAAACGCTGGACAGAATTCCATAGCTTACACCAACCAGTGTTGGCTTATCTCTTCTGAGAGCATTTGACACCTCAGTTGCCTCTACTCCCCACCACCACCCAACACCCTTGTGCCCTTTCAGTCCCTCTGGGAGTAGGCTCCATTCTTCCATGACTGTGCCAAGCAAGTTGCAACTGGGATCATGAGGTTGGGAGAACAGACTGCCCTCTTCCCTCTGACATCTTGGATGGTGACAGGCAGGATCCGAACTGGCCCACTAATCTATTTTGGCTTTGTGCCCTCAGAATCTAAGTCTCCAAGTACAGCTTCAGAAAGAATTGTCTACTGCATGGTTTAGTTTTCTCTTTGTTATGCATATGAAACTGCCCCAGCTGTGCTGTTGAGAGCCATCAGAACTTAGAGGTTACGTTGGCAGATTCTGGAGACATGAGCTTGGGTTCAAATCTCAACTTCACTGCTTACCAGCTGTATTAAATTTCTCTTTGTCTCAGTTTTCCCATCTGTAAAATGGGAATTGCAATAGTCATAATAATAGTACCCACCTCCACAGTTGTTGCATTTAGAACAGTGCTTGGCAGTAATAAGCATTTAGTAAATGCTGGCTGTCACTGTTTAAAATACATATAAGGGCAGAGCCTGCAGAACCATACAAGCAATTTCTAACACTGTTCAAATAGAAAAGTTAAGACATTCAAAAGAAAATAAAGAAAAACAGAAGATGTGTCTGGCTACACCAAAGTAATTCTCTTTATAATCTCTAATGACAAGGCCTTTATGGGCCGATTGTGGTCTTCTAAGTACAAACACTTAAGTATAAACAACAGAACCCCAAAGAAATCTGTTCCCTTCCCTCTGTCTGGCTCTGAGAGTTTTACAACTAACAGTTCTGGCTCCAAGAGGACCCCATTCCCCCTGGCTTGTAAGGTGTTCTTGGCTGCCTCTGCAAATTTTCTACTTTGTCACTTTCCGATGCTGGAGCCCTGAGAGTTTAAGTTGGATTGGGAGAGACAGGACCAGCCCTTGGGAGCTTGAGGGCTGATACTGGCTGCAGAGCTCTCCTCTTTCATGTTGTGTGACTTGCGAGTGACTCAGTCCTGACAGCCTTGATTTGGGCCGTATTTAGGAGGCAGCTCTGGTGGGGCTCAAGCCTGAAATTTATAGCTTGTTTGTCTTGGACCATGCCATATTTTTCTCGCCTTGAAGATGAAAGGGTTACTATGCCACACACTTCCTTGTCTCCTGCATTTTGTAACATGTAAGCTTCTGCAGTGTCCCTTTTATTTATCTGGAGAATTAACTTCTAAAGATTATGCTCATCTCCCTAACCAGCCATAGTTGAGGGTCTTGAAATAGAAAGCTCTAAATGGACAATTTGATGGCGTTCTGCAAACCTGCTTCGTGTGCACTCTCATGGTTCTTCTCAACCCATGACTATTATTTGTACTCTAAACTCCACGGAAAGACCTTTGAGTGAATAAAGAATAGTCAGTCCTGCCATAAAGCTGTAAATTATTTAAGAGAAGGGTTCACCTCTTGTGTTTCTTTGATTCATCTACAGAGCCTAGCACAGTGCCTTGAACATGGTAGATACTCAAATATTTGTTCATTGATAAGATTCTGAGACTTAGATGGGAGTGAATGGACAACATTATCTAAGGAAACATGAATGGTTTTAATTCTCCTTATCAGGAATAGTCAAAATGCTAATTTATACCAAAACATTTAAATACAAAAATTGTAGTATCTGTAAAATATTTTATAAGCTTTGGAATCTGCCTAGTGAGGTGAACTTATTGATTTGCTCATTGACAAACACTTACCAAGTGCCCATACGTGTCAGGCACTATTCTGGGCATTAGAGAAGCAAAGAGGGAGGCAGTCCCTGCCCTTAAGTTCACAAACTTAGAGGGGAGACTGGCAGGCAAGCAAGCTGATGAAATATTCTAAGGTGAGCTCTTTGGCAGGGTGGGAGGAAATGTACAGTAGAGAGTACAGTTGAGGTCCAAAGGCTCAGAAGCAGATCGCTGGTAGAGTTGGCGTCATGTGGAGCCAGAACTACTTGGGATCATCCTGTGAGCTGGGGTTGAGCAGTGGGTCCACAGTGGGCAGACCTTAGCCGGCAGGAAGCCTCAGGGAAGCCACTGAAACAGCAAATCTCCTAGTATTCTTTTTTTTTTTTTTTTTTTTTTTTTGAGACAGGGTGTTACTCTGTTGCTCAGGCTGGAGTGCAGTGGCAAAATCATGGCTCACTACAGCTTCAACACTTGGACTCAAGTGGGAGCCGTGTTCAATTTTTTTTTCTTTTGCTAGAGACAGGGTCTCGCTATGTGGCCCAGGCTGGTCTCCAACTCTAGGCCTCAAGCAATTTTCCTGCCTTGACTTCCCAAAGTGCTGGGATTACAGGCGTGAGCCACCACACCCAGCCTATTCTTTTTTAAATCATGATGATAACACTAAAATTACAAATTTGCTGCGAGAATTAAAATTGCAGTTTGAAAATTATAAAGCACACACAAATAAGTTGTCAGAAAAAGAAGTGTGAGCCGGGTGTGGTGCCACACACCTGTAGTCGCAGCTACTCAGGAGGCTGAGGCAGGAGGATCGCTTGAGCCCAGGAGTTCAAGGCTGCAGTGAGCCATGATGGTGCCCCTGCATTCCAGAGCCTGGGTGACAGAGTGAGACCCCAGCTCAAAAAAAAATAAAACAAGAAGGATGCTCACAGGACAGGCCTCAGAGAACTGTCACAAGAACACATTTAGTTTGTGGCTGTGAGGGTGCTTCAACATTATGAGGGGCTACACAGATGTCTGTACCATTGTAAAATTAATTAACGCCCTACCTCCTCAGATTCTCCAAGGTTAAAACAAAAAGTGGAAGATGAAAACCTAGACATTGTTCCTTTCAAAATCCCTTACTATCATACAGGAGAACCTGACCCAGAGTTGGGCCAAATCTGAAGGCAGAGATTTGGATGTGGCTATTTTATAATAGACAACAGCACTGTTTAATATATTTAATCTGCTCAATCTAGGAGAACAGAAGTCAAAAGAACTCCTCTACATGCTAATCAAATTGAGTGGAATTCCAGCCGGGCGCTGTGACTCCAGCCTGTAATCCCAGCACTTTGGGAGGCCTAGGCAGGTGGATCACCCGAGGTCAGGAGTTGAGACCAGCCTGGCCAACATGGTGAAACCCCGTCTCTACTAAAAATACGAAAAAAAAAAAAAAGATTAAAAAAAATCAGTCAGGCATGGCGGCACATGCCTGTAACCCCTGCTACTCTGGAGGCTGAGGCAGGAGAATCACTCGAACCGGGGAGACAAAGTTACAGTGAGCCAAGATCATGCCAATGCACTCCAGCCTGGGCGACAGAGTAAAACTCCATCAAAAAAAAAAAAAAAAAAGATTGAGTGGAATTTCATTTGACACAGTTCGATTATTTGGAACTAGCAGTAATCTGAAAAAATAAAACAAGAGAGCAAAGCAGAAAACAGCTTTAGCTATCAAGCCCATAGCTTCTACTGCAAGCCCAAGTGACACGTGTCCTCCCTCTGGACTGAGACTGAAAGAGTCTTTGTGTCCTGCCCTAACTTAGGTTTTTCTTGTTGTTGAAACATTAAGGGAGGCCACACCTAAAGAGACTCTTTATTTATGTTCCTTCAGTATTATGACCGAAGCAATGAGCCCCTTAAAAGCAGGTCAGTTACACAGCCAGCCTTGAATAGAGAAACCTAAAATACAAGCATGAGAGCCAGTGAATTGTTTGTGCTCTCCACCCTCTTCGGTTAAAAAAAAAAAAAAAAAAAGTAAAGGATGAAGGGAAATGGGCTTAAATTTAATCAAATGAGTTTGCTAACATATCCCTCTTTTTTCCATTTCCTAATCCTTTTATAAATTCCATTGAGATGGGATTTGCTTTTAGACTGATTAAGTGACTGAAAATCAGCATAATAACAAGATATTTGTTGAAAGGGAATTTCTTATCTCGGCTCTGTTTGGTTTCCTTTCTGGTAGTGAATGGATGGATGACCTGGCTGAAACCAGTTCCAACTTAGGTCTTCCCCAAGCATCTCAGAGGTAAAGAGATCTTCAAGGTAACCTCTCCATTTTTACTTTCTTTTTTCAATTGTTTTCTTGCCTGTAAACATTATATCATAAGATCCATTTTTAAATGAGGAAACCAGGACCCAAAAGAAGGCAGATAATTTCCCCAGTGACTCCAGGGGAGAACCAAAAATGGGACTCTTGACCAAAGAAGTTTTTGGATATGGAAAGTTCAGGCTTCCTCCAATTCTCTTTTTCAGCCTCAAAATGTATCTTCTGGAATATTCCAGGCCAAGATTTTTCTTGTTATTTCTCTAGTCCTCCAAAAAACTTCCAGAAATTTTGGGGTTAACTGCTGTTACATTATCAATGACTATCACTTGCTGATTGTCAATGTGACATTTGTAGGAGCCAGATAAAATCCTCACTTTCCTAGGGCCTTGGTCTGGATAATATGATCTGGGATTAGCAAAAATATTTTTAATAATAATAATAGAAATAATTTTTTTTGAGACAGGGTCTCACTCTGTCACCCAGGCTGGAGTGCAGTGGCACGATCATGGCTCACCGCAGCCTTGACCTCCTAGGCTCAAACAATCCTCCTGCCTCGGCCTCCCGAGTTAGCTGGGACCACAGGCACCAGCCACCACATCCAGCCAATTTTTGTGTTTTTTGTAAAGACAAGGCCTTGCTATGTTTCCCAGACTGGTCTTGGACTCCTGGGCTCAAGTGATCCACCCTCCTCAGCCTTCCAAAGAGCTGAAATTACAGGCATGAGCCACCACCCCCCACCAATAATCTTTATTCATCCAAGTGCTAAGTGCTTTACTTGTTTAGCTGTTCTGATTTTCACTCTAAATCCCACACCCATTTTAAAGATGAAGAAACTGAAACCTACTCAAAGGTCACAGAGCTTTACCTCCCTCCAAAGTTCACGAGCTTCAACACTAAATAAAACTGTCTCTCATGCAGGAGTGGGGTAGGAGGGCAGGAATGCCTGAGGAAAAAGAGTAATGGAGACTTTCCTCAAAGAGGGTCCTAAAATACTATATATTACAAATAATACTGCATAATTACTATAATGGTTATATAGTCCTATCTTAAGCCTCAGAAAACAAAGGTGTTTTTTTTTTCCCTCATTAAGGACGCTGAAAAGACAAAGCCTCTCCTTACAACACTGCTTCAAGTTCATGGACTATTTTAATGCATTAATGTTCTCTTTGTATGCACAGAGCCATCAAATAAGTTTGTTATTTATTCGTTGTTTTTTTTTTTTTTTTTTTTTTTTTTTTTTTTTTTTTTTTTTTTTTTTGAGACAGAGTTTTACTCTGTCTCCCAGGCTGGAGTAGAGTGGCATGATTTCAGCTCACAGCAACCTCTGCCTCTGAAGTTCAAGTGATTCTCCGGCCTCAGCCTCCCTAGTAGCTAGGATTACAGGCTCGTGCCACCATACCCAGCTGATATTTGTATTTTTAGTAGAGATGGGGTTTCACTATGTTGGCCAGGCTGGTCTTGAACTCCTGAGCTCAAGTGATCTGCCCACCTTGGCCTCCCAAAGTGCTGGGATTACAGGCTTGAGACACTACGCCAGGCCTGTTTTAAATTATTCCTTCTCCTTCTCCTTCCTCCTTCCTCCTTCCTCCTTCCTCCTTCCTCCTTTCTTCTTCTTCTTCTTCCTTCTTCCTTCTTCCTTCTTTCTTCTTCTTCCTCTTCCTCTTCCTCTTCTTCTTTCTTCTTTCTTCTTTCTTCTTTCTTCTTCTCCTTCTTCTCCTTCTCCTTCTCCTCCTCCTCCTTCTTCTTCTTTTTCTTCTTCTTCTTTCTTCTCTTTTTTTTTTTTTTTTGTAGAGATGAATCTCACTGTGTTGCCCAGGCTGGTCTCGAACTGCTGGCTCACGCGATTCTCCTGCCTCTGCCTCTCAAAGTGCTGCATAAGCCATTGCACCCAGCCTTATTCTTAATTTCTTAAACACATACATTTCTGAGTAGCAAGCATGCTTCTAATCATTCAGTTCGCGCAATATCCCAAAGGGGGAGGGTCTATTATTATTCCCATTTTACAAAGGAAGAAACTGAGACCTAGGAGAAGTTAGGTAACTTGCCTACAGTTATACAGCTGGCAAGTGGTGATGCCAGATTCAAACCCAGGCATTTAGGCTCCTGAGTCCAGACTTGACTCATTCACTGCGTTGTGTCTCACACATCGTACAAACAGGAGTGCTGCAGCCCAGGAATGTTAGATGCGAACTCAACAACTACAAAGAACAAAGTTGTTTTGCTTTGTACAATTGTAAGACTGCTTGTTTAAAGTGGCACAGGGCTGTTCCCAGATGATTCTCGCTCCTGTTGCCTCCTCCACAGCCCTTTACAGAGTTTGAGTATCCAGTTGGTTCTTAAGCAGAGGACGAACTAAATGAGCCAAAATGTTCACTGAAGGTCAATGTTGAAAGAGGTGCCCTTCAGTGTTTCCTTTTGTTTGTTTCTTCTGGAAGTAAACAGACATTTGGAACATAAAAAGCAGCTGGGAATGTGGACCAAGGACAGGCAGGGTGCAAAGAAAAATAGCATTACTGAAGTTGTTTGGAGTGGAAAGTATTTGGGGGGGGGTTGTTTTTGTTTTTGTTTTGGGGGAAAATTGTAAAATAGTTTAATTTATAGTCAAATTGGACAACTTCTTCATTGTTCCCTCGCAATGTTCCAAATTTCCTAGTTAATTTCTGGTCACTTCTAAGGTTTGAGGTATTTAATCTGTATGAAAAAGGACTTTTAAATACATATTTTTAATGATAATAATTAGTTTGTTTTCACACCTTAAGAAAATGGCTTCACAGTGTAAACCAGCAATATGAAAAGTTGCTTGGCTGAGCAACTTTATAATTATCAGAATACCCCTGAAATGCTGAAGCAGTTCTTTTCTTTTCTTTCTTCTTTTTTTTTTTTTTAGACGGAGTCTAGCTCTGTCGCCAGGCTGGAGTGCAGTGGCACGATCTTGGCTCACTGCAACCTCTGCCTCCCGGGTTCAAGCAATTCTCCTGCCTCAGCCTCCCGAGTAGCTGGGATCACAGGCATGCACCACCACGCCCAGCTAATTTTTGTATTTTTAGTAGAGACAGGGTTTCTCCATGTTGGCCAGGATGGTCTCGATCTCCTCACCTTGTGATCCATCCACCTTGGCCTCCCAAAGTGCTGGGATTATAGGCGTGAGCCACCGCACCTGGCCTGAAGCAGTTCTTGAGTACAACACATTCTAACTCAAATGGAAGAGACACTGAGCAGTAAGAGAATGGCTGGTTTTCTTTATAACTAAGCCACAGGCTCGGGAGTATGTCAGGGATAATAATTCTTACCTGCTCTCAACTTTATTCCCAGGATGCTGGAAATGACTAAGACATCAGACAGTAAAATATAATACCCGGGAAGTTAAACAGTGACTTGTGTGTTTAGAGTCTTAGGAAAAATAGGCAGGAGTGTCTATGAGAGAATTTACTACAGCAAAGCCTCACCTTTTTCCTGGCTTTTCATGAGAAAGGCGTGGAGTAAGGAGAGACACAGGGGGGTTTTTGCTTTAAGTTGATGCCTGAATGCTTTTAGCCTTGGCAACCAATGGATAATTGAATAAGGGAGTGGGATGGAAGAAGCTCAGATAGTGGTATACTCACCATTTACCGATGGTGTGCACTAATTACACTAATAATGCATTGGTAGTTTAATAACTATGAAGAGGTATGGTACATTTTGTTACATTTATATTACCACAATTTTTAAAATGGAAAAAAGGTGAGGAGGAATAATATTTCATGTGACAGACAGAATAGACAGGCTTTGAACATCATGTTCAAGACTATGGTTGCGGTACATTGTTCGAAAACTTGACTGAGATAATCCCTCCCATTCCTGTTCATATGCCCCTTTTTAAAATGATCTTACCCCTCCTCCCATTGAGAGGTGAAGTCTATTTCCTTGTCTCTACCTGTGGACCACACTTGTGTCTAACTTTGACCAATAGAATGTAGCAAAAATTATATTGTATGACTTCTGAGCCTAGGCCTCAAGACACTGTACAGGTTCTACTCCTGCCCTTTTACAATGCTGCTGTTCTGAAGAAGTCCAGGCTAGCCTCTTTGAGAACGAGAAACTATACGAAGAGAGAGGCCTAGCTGATAGCCAACACCAGTCCCAGGCATGTGAGTGAGGCCATAGGCTTAGCTGGTCCCAGCCTACCTGACACCTGACTATAGTCACATGAGTGACCCTAGGTGAGAGTAAAAGGAGAACTGCCCAACAGAGGCCATCCCCATCCCCAATTGCTGACCCACTGAACTATGAGCAAATCAATGGTATTTATTTATTTACTTACTTATTTTTACAATTGGAGTCTCACCATGCTGCCCAGGCTGGTCCCTAACCCCTGGGCTCAAGGGATCTTCCTATCTCAGCCTCCCAAGTAGCTGGGACTATAGGTGCGGGCCACCACCCCCAGCTAAATCATTATCATTTAAGGCCACTGCATTTGGGGAATGTTTGTCACATAGCAGTAAACAACTGATATAGAAATTGGTACTGGAAAGTACCATAAATAACCTAAAACAAGTGGCATTGGCTTTAGGACCAGGTGGAGGGCATAAGCTGGAAAAATGATAAGGAAATTTGTTTTTTTTTTTTTTTTTTTGAGTCGGAGTCTCGCCCTGTTGCCCAGGCTGGAGTGCAGTGGTGCAATCTTGGCTCACTGCAGCCTCCACCTCCCAGGTTCAAGCAATTCTCCTGCCTCAGGCTCCCTAGTAGCTGGGATGACAGGCATGCACCACCACACCCAGCTAATTATTGTATTTTTAATAGAGATGCAGTTTCACCACGTTGGCCAGAGTGGTCTCGAACTCCTCACCTCAGGTGATCTGCCAGCTTCGGCCTCCCAAAGCGCTGGGATTATAGGCATGAGCCACTACGCCCAGCCAATGATAAGGACGTTGTTAGTGGACGCTGGAAATGCTGTGAGGAAGCTGCAATAGGAGACTGAGGGAAAAGGCAATCTGGTTTTTTGGATTTTGTTTTGTTTTGTTTTGTTTTGTTTGTTTTTTGAGACACAGTTTCCCTCTTGTTGCCCAGGCTGGAGTGCAATGGTGCAATCTCGGCTCACTGCAACCTCTGCCTCTGGGGTTCAAGCGATTCTCCTGCCTCAGCCTCCCGAGTAGCTGAGATTACAGGCACCTGACACCACGCCCAGCTAATTTTTGTATTTTTGGTAGAGACGGGGTTTCACTGTGTTGGCCAGGCTAGTCTAGAACTCCTGACCTCAGGTGATCAGTCCGCCTCGGCTTCCCAATGTGCTGGGATTACAGGTGTGAGCCACCGAGCCCAGCTGCAATCTGTTTTATGTAGTGACAGAACAACTGGCAAAATGTCATCTGCAGTAGTTTGGAAGATAGAAAATGTACGTAATGAACTACGGATCTGAGTAAGAAAATTTCTGTTTGGAGAGAGAAAGCTAAGCTAAAGAAGGGACTATTCAGTTTGCAAGCAGAATTTGGAGAAACTCTAGAAGGTCTGGTATGTGCTTGATTGAAAAATAAAACCGTTTTTCGTCTCCAAGTCTCTTGAGTTAGCAAAATATTATCAGAGAAAGAAATGGCTTCAGAAAAAGATAGAATCAAAGGTGTGGCTTTAAAACCCTCTAATCAATACCTCAGAAAGCCTAGTAGCTCCTCTCATTGGATAAGAGCTCCACAAATCTTAAAGGCATTTTCCTGTAGCTGCTTGACTCATTGCTCAAACTAAAATGAGGTCTACCTACTAGAGGTGACTATAATTTGATTTACTAGAAATCCATACAGTTTTAAGGGAGATATATTATATGAGACTAAAAGGGACAGAGTTCGTTCAAAATGAAAAAGCATTTCTGGGTCCCCAATTTTTCATGGGCAGGAAGCAGGCTGAGAAAGCTATTTAGCTGAAAACTTGGGCTGTTCCTAGAGAAAAGGATAGGACGTCTTAGACAGTGGAGCGAAGGGCCCAGAGGGCAGAACCAAGAGTCAAGGAGAGCCATGGACTAGGAAACCACTTCCAGTTAGCAAAACTAAGCCCTAATCAAGGAAAATTCCCTGCCCTTAAAGTAAAGAGATCTAAAAACATGCACCAGCCGGGCGCAGTGGCTCACGCCTGTAATCCCAGCACTTTGAGAGGCCAAGGCGGGCAGATCACCCGAGTTCAGGAGTTTGGGACCAGTCTGGCCAACATGGTGAAACCCCATCTCTACTAATAATAATACCAAAAAATTAGCTGGGCATCGTGGCGCATGCCTGTAATCCCAGCTACTCAGGAGGCTGAGGCAGGAGACAAGGTGAAACTTCGTCTTAAAAAAAAAAAAAAAAATGCACCCAGCTGGATTTCAGAATTGTCATGGACCAGTGACTGCTGTGAGTCTCTGAATGGGAATGTCCACAGTGGTTTCTGGTCCTTCTAGTGCCATAGTATGTTTAGGGGCAGAATGGTGGAGATTCTTTTCTTTTCTTTCTTATTTATTTATTTATTTATTTAGACAGAGTGTTGCTCCATCACCCAGGCTGGAGTGCAGTGGTGTGATGTGGGCTCACTGCAACCTCCACCTCCCAGGTTCAAACGATTCTCCTGCCTCAGCCTCCTGAGTGGCTGGGATTACAGGTGCCCGCCCACCACAACCAGTCAATTTTTTATATTTTTAGTAGAGACGGGGTTTCACCATGTTGGCCAGGCTGGTAACTCCTGACCTCAAGCAATCTGCCTGGCTCGGCCTCCCAAAGTACTGGAATTACAGGTGTGAGCCACCGCACCCAGCTAGAACGGTGCAGATTCCTGTGAACTAAAAATGCAAGTTCTCTTCACCATTCTGGCTCTAAACCTACTATGGTACTTTTCACGATTTACCAGAGAAGCCTCATCCAGATATGGATCTAATATTAATGACCACATTCTGGACTTCAAGCCTGATGCCCTAATGGGATAAGCTTTGGGGGAATAAGTATTGCTCATGAAAGAAGGATGTGATTTGTTATGGCCAGAGGTGGACTTTCGTTGATTATTTGCAAAGATGGGTATAATCATTGCCCCCATCCCTACATGCATGTCCATTTGCAGTAGGACTTTGCTGTGTTTCCCATCAAGAGGTAGAGTCTATTTGCCTACGCTTTGAGGCTGAGGGGTCCTGCAGTGGATTGTGGCTAAGGTGACATTCTGCAATACACGGGTCTAGGCTTCAAGAGGCCAGACATTCTGTGTGTGTCTTCTTGGAATGCCACCACCTTGTGAAAAGCCCAGACTGGCTGGCCTCCTTGAGGATAAGAGACCAGATACAGAGAGAGGGACGGCCCTGACAGACAGCACCAAATGCCAGACATGTGAGTGAGGCCACCGAGAGCCGCTGTCCCAGCCGGCCCACCAACTGACCCAGGCAAGACAGGCAGAACTGTTCAGCTGAGCCCAACGCAAATTGCTGACCCACAGAGGTATGGGTAAATAAAAATGGTTGTTGTAGCCAAATGTTGTAGCCAGCTCACACCTATATTCCCAGTTCTTTGGGCAGCCAAGGCAGGACGATGGATTGAGCTCGGGAGGTTGAGGCTGCAGTGAGAGCTCTGATTGCATCACAGCACTCCAGCCTGGGAGACAGAGTAAGATGCTGTCTCCACCCGGCGTGGTGGCTCATGCCCGTAATCCCAGCATTTTGGGAGGCTGAGGCGGGCGGATCATGAAGTCAGGAGTTTAAGACCAGCCTGGCCAAGATGGTGAAACCCTGTCTCTACTAAAAATACGAAAATTAGTCGGGCACGGTGGCAGACACCTAGAATCCCAGCTACTCAGGAGGTTGAGGCAGGAGAATCGCTTGAACCCGGGGAGCGGAGGTTGCAATGAGCTGAGATTATGCCACTGTACTCCAGCCTGAGCGACAGAGTAAGTCTCCATCTGGAAAAAAAAAAAAAAGATGCTGTCTCAAAAAAAAAGTTGTTGTTTGAAGTCATTACATTTTATGGTTGATTTGTTACGCAGTAGTAGATTAGTAGATAACTGATATTAGAGGGAAATGTTTATCACAACAGTAAAAGATTTTTTCTCACCTTCCTTTAAAATAGTTTCCGGCTCACTATGAAGTAGGTGGAGTTAGGAGGAGCTGGGCCTGGTGGCAGGGCACTTGCTGTGCGCTGGTGTGGGGTTTGAGTTTCCTGCCTCTCCCAGGGGGAGGGAGGACTATGTGCACATGTAGCTCTCCATTAAGTCTTTTTGAGGCCTGGGACTTCCTCAATAGTGGGCAAGGGTAAGAATAAGAACTTGAGTACTTATTAGCGTCAGACCTCATGCCAACTGTTTGACTTGGATCATCTAGTTTAACAACGGGTTCTATTGTACCTATTTTCAGTCAAGGTAACTGAGCCTCCGGGAGGTTATTTTTGCTGGAATTCAAACCTAGTCTCATTCCAGAGGCCTTAACCACTGTGCTAGAGCCCCTGTTTTACTGGGAACAGCAATACATGTATGGGGGCAAATAGGGAACTGGGGTGGGCTTCAGAGGTGCCGACGGTTGAACATGGAAAAAACGTTCAGACAATTCTTAGATTAGGTCTCCTCTTTTCTCCAGACTCTCGTACCGCCAGCCTGGGGGTTACTTCATTAGTTTTCTGCAGCTATGGCATCTTTGCAAACTGCTTCTAAAGGCTCACTTCTAGTTTAGAAACTCTGGGAATCTCTGTTAGAACCACCAGGTAAAGAGAATGCAAGTCAGCCTGAATTGTGGAAGGGAAGACAAATGCTTGCTTATTTCTCCAGCACAACCTCCTCACCAGCTGCTTGTCAGGCATTCGGTTGTTTTGCTCTTTGCCAGCTTACCAACAACTAGAAAGCCTCTTTCTTTGATTAGCAGCTATTAAAATCACAACGTGAATACAAAATTGCGAACAGAAGCAGAGTCCTGGGTACATGTACTACAGCAAACTCTACAGGCCTCTTGTGCTGGCAGGCTTTATTTTAAAGAAACATAATGTGGGGTATAGCTGATGTGTCTGGCCGTGCTCTGGGTCAAGTTCAAGTTCTCTGACTTACAGCCCCTGGGGAGAGTAGGAAGAGAAAAACAAATAAGAGGAGGAAGTTTAATAATAGGATTAAAATAAATAGGAAAAAAGTAAAAATTAGGAAATAGAGAAAAAGGAGATGATATTAGAAAAATAAGGAAGATGAGAGCAGAAGGGGTTCATTTAAAGAAAAAAGCAAAATAAATGAGAGACAATATGGAATGTCAGAAGGTGAGGAAAGGAGGCAGAAAGATTAGGTTTTATTTTATTTATTTTATTGTTATTATTATTTTGAGACGGAGTCTTGCTCTGTTGCCCAGGTTGAAGTACAGTGGTGCAATCTCAGCTCACTGCAACCTCCGCCTCCAGGGTTCAACTGATTCTCCCATCTCGGACTCCCTACCAGGGATTACAGGCACCTGCCACCACGCCCTGCTAATTTTTTGTATTTTTAGTAGAGACAGGGCTTTGCTGTGTTGGCCAAGCTGGCCTCAAACTTCTCACGTCAGGTGATCCACCCACACTGGCCTCCCAAAGTCTGGGATTACAGGCATGAGCCACTATGCCTGGCCAGATTAGGTTTTAGAAATGAGACAATGAAAATACATATTTGCTTTGTTTTGTTCCGTTTTGTTTTAGAGATGGGGATCTCACTATGTTCCCTAGGCTGGAGTGCAGTGGCTATTCATAGGCTCAATCATATCAAACTGCAGCTCAAATTTCTTTTTTTTTTGTTTTTTTTTTTGAGACGGAGTCTCGCTGTGTCTCCCAGGCTGGAGTGCAGTGGCGTGATCTCGGCTCACTGCAAGCTCCGCCTCCCGGGTTCACGCCATTCTCCCGCCTCAGCCTCCCAAGTAGCTGAGACTACAGGCGCCCGCCACCACGCCCGGCTAGTTTTTTGTATTTTTAGTAGAGACGGGGTTTCACCATGTTAGCCAGGATAGTCTCGATCTCCTGACCTCGTGATCCACCCGCCTCGGCCTCCCAAAGTGCTGGGATTACAGGCTTGAGCCACCGCGCCCGGCCTGCAGCTCAAATTTCTGAGCTCAAACAATCCTCCTGCCTCAGCCTCCCAGGTAGCTGGAGACAACAGGCAGACACACACCACCAGGCACAGTATTGATTAGAGCATCTCATACGTTATGAAAATACATATTTTTTAAAACCTTGGTCTCCACATTCCTCTCGCCTACCACAAGGCACAAGACTAAATGGAAATACTGTGGGATCGCTGTGGAATCAGCGTCCCCACCCCGATATTCACACACACGTGCATTCACACACAGAAGGATCGTCAGAGGGTCAGGGATGCTAGACTCTGTGCAGGCCTATTTTCTGTTCTATAATTCTCTGGCTCTCCCTTTTCTCTCCAAAAGACCTGTAGCCTCCCACGTTGCCTTAGCAAAGGGCAGACATGCTGGTCTGTGCTGAGTGCTGGTCTGATGTTGTCATCTCCCAAACCTTTTCATAAGATAGCAAGTTAGGGACCAGTGTGTTCAAAGGGAGGACTTAATCTATTTACAGATTCATATCAGTGGATGGCCAACTGAGTTTGAATCTTGATAGAGGACAGGAAAACAAGAAGGCTGGCTTGCTTAATCAAAGGTTTTCAAATATCCATTTGAAAAATACATGGAATTTTGAGGAAAATCCCAAACACGTTTTCAGAGGAGTCTGGTCCTCCATCCTAAGTTCCACACGACCAATAATTAACACACTGTTTACTTGGGGTTTTACTTCTTTGAGGCTTAGAACCAATGAGAGAAGATTCTACAATAGCTTCAAAGGACCTTCTAACAAATACGTTCTGGTAGTTTAAGGAGCTATTTTTGCCTTTCTCCTTGAAAAAAAAAAAAAAGCCAGCGTCTTTTCCCAAAATGAATGAAAAAGAAGAGTTACGTACTAAAAGAACTATATTCTAAATTAGAGCACTAAATACCAGTTCTTTCATCTTCCAACCTTCAACTTTGGAAAAATTTATGTGTATTTATATGTATATGTTTGTGTGTGTGTATGTGTGTATATATATACCTATTTCTCCCCTCAAGAAACGGGGTCTCACTATGTTGCCTAGGCTGGGCTCAAACTCTTGGGCTGATGCAATCCTCCCTCCTCAGCCTCTCAAAGTGCTGGGATTACAGGTGTGAGCCACTGTACTATATATTATAATTGAAGTATAAGTTGCAAGATACTGAAGTTACATAACTCTTTACAATTTTCCAATGTCCAGAAATCACAGCTAACAAAATATGAAACACCAATGAAAAACGAACAACTGTCTTGGTGTCTTTATTTTCTCTACCACACCACCATCATCCCCCGATCCCCATCCATAATCCTGGCCTCACTATAATGGGACAAAGCAAAGGAACTGGGCATTGAATGAGATTCTGTCTTTGTAATGAGAGCAAATAGAGAACACCGCCACCATCTGGGTGCTACCCAGAGTCAGAGCACAGGTGCTTATGTGATGTCTAGGTTCCCATTGGCCTTCAGCAAACACCAGCACATTCATCACCATAGCCAGGTAAGCAAAGGAAGTGGAACCATTATGATCCTCTTTTCCACAGGTGGAAAAACAAAAGTCAGAGTGGTAAGGAGCTGTGTCAAAGTCACACACACAGCCAGAAACCCAAACTGGTGGCAGTGATACACACAGCTGTGGATCTGGCACCCCAGGGCACCTGGCACTGAAATGAACAGTTGGGAGCAGCACTAAGCTCTCCTGGTGGGTTATAGCAGGGTCTATGCCTTGGTCCTCACTGCCTGCTCCATTTCCTCAACAATGAGGCAGTACAACCTCAGAGTGTCCCTTTAACTCAAAAGTAAAGGAAAAGGAGGACACTGGCATTTTCCTGCAAGACTTTTAAACTTTCCCATGCTGTATGGAGCAAATGTTTTGTGTAGCTTTCCGGTGGCCTTGATGAAAGATGTTATGCAATTCAATATAATTGTAGCATGAAGAAATTAAAGGCCATGCCAGGCTTATCAAATGTTTGGACCCAGTTAAAGATCCAGAAACATTAAGCATTCAAGACATGGCCAGCTTATTTCTGTGGAGTCTGTTCCTTCAGGGTCTCTCCTCCTTTGCTGGGCACTCAAGGCCTCTTATAATCTGTCCTTGATCTATCATTCTCACTGTCCCAGCTTGTTTGTGCACATCGCTTACTTCAGCCAGCCTGCTGGCATGTGCTCCTTGCCAAGGCTCCTGTGCAGCCTTCCCACTCAAGTTCCATCTCTCTCCCACATTTCTTGCTTACCCAAATCCAATCCCTTCATAATCCAGTAGACACACTGCTTCTTGGAAAAGACTTCCTTCACCACCCCAGTCCTCTGAGCTCCAAACTTGTCCCAGTCCAAGTCAGCCTACCATTGGTTTATAAATCATTCAGGAAGGCTTTTTTTGTGTGTGTGTGTGAGACAGAGTCTCACTCCATCACCCAGGCTGGAGTGCAGTGGCGCAGTCTCCGCTCACTGCAACCTCCGCCTCCTGGGTTTAAGCGATTCTCTGCCCCAGCCACCCAAGAAGCTGAGATTACAGGAATGTGGCACTATGCCCAGCTAATCTTTTGTATTTTTCGTAGACACAGCATTTTTCCATGTTGGCCAGGCTGGTCTCGAACTCCTGGCCTCAAGTGATCCACCCACCTCGGCCTCCCAAAGTGCTAGGATTACAGGTATGAGCCACCGCACACGCCCCCAGAAGCATTTTTTGCCAGCCTGTACCCTGCATACATCCTTGGCCTCTCAGAACCCCCTTCCTCCTTAATATGAACATTGTGGTCCCTACCTCAATGGAGTTGGTAAAGATGAAGTGAGAAGGTCCACGTTAAGTGCCTAGCAGTGTCTGGAACATTGGCGGGCTCCCCATAAATGCATTTTCCCATCCCCTGTGCCAGGTACAGCACTAGGCACTGGAGGGGGCAGCTGTAGAAAGAGTGACCAGTATGTGCAATGGACACTGCAGAGTGGTAACAGGTGTTCCCACGTGGCTTTGAGCAAGTTTTTGCATTTCTCTCTCACCCACTCTTCCCATCCTGAAAATGCGCTGATGATAGTATCTACATCATAGCCTACGTGATAAGCTTAAAAGAGCTAATGCCTATGAAGCACTGAGAATGGTGCCTGGGCCAAAGTAAGTATTCAGGAAGCCTCAGCAATAATGCAGATATGTGCAGAGGGCATATCATGAGCAAGACAGATGTGGTTTCTCTCTTCAGGCAGTGAGTAGAAGAGATAAGACACAAATACGTTTGCTCTACAATACAACTCATTTGGCATTTGACATATGTTATCTTGAGTTGTTAGCTATCTATTTACATGTATGTCTTGTCCCCCTATCAAGATGGTAAATTTATTGAGGGAGGAGGGCCTGGATCCAATTCTGCTAGGTCCCCTGCACTGACCAGAGTGTCTTGTGTATAGACATCCAATACTATTTATTGCTAATTACCTAAAGGATCGATCTTGCCTCTGCCATAAAAACTTTATTATGAAGATCCTACTCATTGATGGGGTTCTGTGGCTTTCTTGGTGTGATCAGATTAATATGTGAAAAATTAATGTGTAACCACCATCTTGTAGACACCAGCATCCCCAAGTCTCTGCTATACACAAATCTGTCATCATTCTGGTTAAAATGCATCGAACCCAGACACCGTCGACCCACAGCTAAAGCTATCTCTGAGTCCCCTGAATTGCATTTTTCCATGAAATAATAATAATGAGACTTTATCTCATTTAACCCCGACAATATTCTATAAGGCAAGTACTACTACCATCCCCATTATATAAACGGGAAAACCAAGGCATGGAGAGCTGAGACTATTTGCCCGAAGCCACAAGTGAGTGGTGGAGCTGAGATTTGAACCCAGGTAGCCTGACACGAGGTGGAAGCATGTAACTGCTATGCCAGTCTGCCTGATTTGGTGACAAAAAGACAGCCTGGTCTCAGAGCTCTAACACGAAGGCAAAGATATAAAAGAACCAGTAACATGGCACAGTGTCCCTGCAAGCCCCCAGGGGAAGATCTTTATGGCAGAGACTTCTTTCTCCACAGCCATGGTGAGAAAGACAACCCTGGCCCACAGGGGGACATTTTTTCATGGGATTTGTGGCAACTGTGCTGTTCATGCTGGCGTGGGGAACACTGGCTCAGTCTCTCATCAAAGGCTCCCATCCGGGACCCTCACTCATGGCTGCCCACCCAGAGGTCGCACCTAGGGGTTAAACCTAGGGGTTCCTCCTGTAGAGCAAGGACACGGAGCCATTTTTCTCCTCCTTCCCATTGTACTGTCTCTTGTTGGTGATTTTTTTTTTTTTAATTTATGATTTTCGGCCCAGCCGGTTGTTAGCCTGCTGTGTTTGGAAATGGTAGATGATTAAACCTCCTGGCCAGGTGTAAATGCAACCTTTGTCATCTGGAGGCTGGGAGAATTACCTTGTTGAGCTGCAGCCTCCCTGTGGCTCCACACTTTCTGCTTCAAGCAGAACCTCTCCCAGGCTAAGGTCTACAAGGCTTAGGCCTACCATTGGATTACCCTGCTCTGAGTGAGCCCAGCCCAGAAGCCAGAGATCACAGATGTACCCACATGGCCACAAAAGCTCTGAACAGACCCTAAAATTTGGAGGTGGAGAATCAAGCACCTGTCTCTCTCTCTCTCTCTTTCTCTCTCTCTCTCTCAAGGGAATTTTTACTAGGTAAATAATAAAAATATGTAATCATTGACTAGGCCTTTAAACCTGAACTGAAGGTACGTTTGCATTTCTGTTGCCAATAGAGATTCCCACTAGTCCCTTACTCTGCCTCAATAGCCACCTCTCAGAGTCTACTTGTCCACTTGGCTACTGGGATATCATTTCCATGTTCAGTTCCAGGGAGCTACAGCCACACAGAGAGGTGAGAACCAGCCCCAAGGCTGCAGCTCGAGGAGGTCACTTAGAGAAATGGATTTACAAATCCCTTCCCTTAGGAAGCCCTACAGTTGGCCACAAACCCTGACCACAGGCCTGTGAGAGGGAGAGGCCAAGCCAGGACTGACTCCCTGTGCTGTGAAATTGTGAACCCAGAGGACAAGAAGTTCTGGATCTGCATGGAAGGCATCAGCAGCCCAGTGTCCTGAAGCATCAGCCAAAAGCCTTGTGTTGACTTTGTAAGGCTGAGTTCCCACCAATAGACTCAGGCTTCAGGAAGCTATTTCTGAACAAACAGCATGCAGCAAGTGAGCTCTCTGTGCCTGTTCCCAACGCACTGAGCTTGGCCCCTGCTCAAGGTGAGCTGAAGGCAGTGAAACCTGTTCTCGGGTTGCTTTCATTGGT
Source organism: Theropithecus gelada (assembly GCF_003255815.1). Classification (NCBI taxonomy): domain Eukaryota; kingdom Metazoa; phylum Chordata; class Mammalia; order Primates; family Cercopithecidae; genus Theropithecus; species Theropithecus gelada. Next base: position 14,129,045 of record NC_037686.1, on the reverse strand, counting down.
CAAAGTCCTTTTCTCAGTGTTGGGTGGCTCTTGTTGAATTTTGGTGCCATTTGGGAAGATATGTAAAAGTCTACTTGAGCCTTCTCTGTGGGCAGTAAATAAATGTTTGTCAAAGACCAAATGACTAACTCAAGAAGTCAATTAGCATGTGTGTAGTGAGCATCCCCTGAGCCCAGCCCTAAATAACACGCGGTGAGAGGCTCACAGACACCCCAGCAGCAGCAGCAAATTGGGAGGTGGGGGGACAAAACGAACACCCCTGGGATCGTTCAAAAACAACCCGATGCTAAACAACTAAATTTGCCTTAACTTTGACCCATTTTGCTCTTTGCAATGTATGTGACAGATGACATGGCTCTGCGAAGTTTTCAAAGGCTTTTGGCTGAAAGCAATGCCATTTTAACCAGCAAGAGGATAGAGACACGCCCAGCAACGGCAGGCTCATTCAATATGCAAGCAAAGAAGGAGGCTTCATCCTGGGTTGGAGTCCTTTCATGGATGGCAGGATGCAGATTAAGTGGCAGATTAAGTGGGGAGGAGAAAGGTTTATCTCAACCAGTGCAGGAATGCAGGGTCAGCAAGAGACTGGGGACTGGAGACAGCTCCAAAAACTGCACTGAGGGGTTTCCTTTCAGGTGCAGTGAGAAATAAGTATGCTGAGTCAGAAGGAAGAACTCCCTGCAGGGCCTCGAGGTTGCTCACGTTTCTCTAACTCAGGACAGGCGTCCCTGAAGAGGTGCGTTTGGAAGACTGGACCACACAGGACCATCTGCAGAACCCATCGCAGAGGAACGGGATCAGCCCGGGGGATGGAACTTGATGGAAAGCAGAAAGGAAGAGTCCATCTTAGAGATATTTTGAAGAAGCAAAAGATAGAATGTGTGACAGGCGGGATGCTGCAGCCAGTGGCGAGAGAACAGGGGAAGCTGCCCTGACTATCCTGAAAGATATGAGGCAGGATAAACAGAACCAGGATAGATGGGAGGGGACAACCATAAGCAGAAGCGGCACTTCATCGGAGGCTCCTCAACTCCGAGCTGGGTGTCCTCTGAGCAGCCAGAATTCCCATGCCCTCCTTTCTCTTTTATTTTTTAAATCTTTCTTTTTTATTTATTTGTTTTTATTTTTATTTTTTGGGGAGATGGGGGGAGAACTTTCCAGTAAAAAGCAGAAAGCCTGCTAGACAAATTCGAAAAGCTGTAACACTCAAGTCCTCCTTATCTGAGGCCTTAGCATCTCCTTTTCTCCTCGTTCTCAATTTGGCTTCATTTTGCCCCAGATTCTTCCCCAGCCCAGTCTTGCCTCCTCTTCAAATGACTGCTGACTCATCTTTGAGGAAGAGACGCTACTGCAGAATAAAAGATACAGCCAATGAGACTTTGTTCTTAATGTGGAGACCACAGTCCTGGACACCATCAGGAGGCTCATCTTGGAGAGTTTCGATTATCCTTCTCCAAAAGACCACCCTCAGAGCACACCAGGCTTTTATACACGGGTGATCCAAATAGAAAGATAGACAGGGCTGTGTTCTAAAGAAGGAAAGAGGGAAAAAGAAATAACTTTGTTCAGGAAGGAATGTAAGGGTTGATGGCAAGCCAGGAGGGATAACACTTTAGGCCTGGCACAGACCTCAGAAAGGGTTTCTGTTTGTTGACCAGACACAGAGGTTCACGCTGGTAATCCCAGCACTTTGGGAGGCTAAGGCGGGAGGATCACTTGAGGTTAGGAGTTCAAGTGTAGGCTGGCCAACATGGTGAAACCCCGTCTCTACTAAAAATACAAAAATTAGCTGGACATGGTGGCAGGCACCTGTAATCCCAGCTATCCAGGAGGCCAAGGCATAAGAATCGCTTGAACTCAGGAGGTGGAGGTTGCAGGGAGCCGAGATCGCGCCACTGCACTCCAGCCTGGGCTACAGAGCGAGACTCCATCTCAAAATAAATAAATAAATAAGAAAGAAAGAAAGAAAGAAGGAAAGAAAGAAAGAAGGAAAGAAAGAAAGAAAGAAAGAAAGAGAGAGAGAGAGAGAGAGAGAGAGAGAGAGAGAAAGAAAGAAAGAAAGAAAGAAAGAAAGAAAGAAAGAAAGAAAGAAAGAAAGAAAGAAAGAAAGAAAGAAAGAAAGAAAGAAAGAAAGAAAGAAAGAAAGAAAAGGAAGGGTTTCTGTCTGCAAAGTCCTTGCACTGGATGGGGAGGGAGGTTAGGAAAAATGGATGCCAGCCTGGTAGTGGCTGATCGAATGAAGGAACAGAGTGAGTGAGTGAGTGAGTGGCTTTAACACTAACATTTATGTAGCGATTCAGGAATACTCTGTGCCAAGCACTGTGCTAGGGTGGGGGGCACCTTTCAAGGAAAAGTTAACACAGCCCCTATGCAGTGGGGACCCACAGTTCATACAAAGACAAATAATCAGCATGTGAACTGTCTCAACAAGGTACAGTAACAAGGGACCGACTCCTCCTGGAGGAGGTGAGAAAACTCCATGGATGAGGAGGCAGTTGATCCGGATCAAGGAGGGTAAAAACACAGATATGCACACGCGCGCGCACACACACACACACGTACATACACACACACACGCACACACACGCACACACACGCACACGTACATCCACACACACACACACACACGTACATACACACACACGCGTGCACACGCACACGTACATCCACACACACACACACGCACATCCACACACACACAGTAAAGAGGAATGCAGAACCCACCAAGTCAAGGGCCAATGGAAGAACACCGTTGACCCATACCAAAGCAGGGACATATGATGGTGTCCAGGGAGCTCTCACGAACTCAGGAAAGTTCTGAGGGACTGGCACACAGGGTGTGAGGGGAGAGAGCCGGGAGGAGACTGGCCTTCCCATGATGCCGTTAACTGACAAGGACCCATGGGTGGGTCAAGAAGATGATGGCAAAACCATGAATTCTGTTTTGGACAGGCTTTTCTCTCACTGCCGGTCTCTTTATCCTCCTCTCATAGCAGCCTAAACGACCCCCCAAAGCCTTGTCACTTGATCTATCTCATGTTCCAAAAGCAAAATGAACAACTGAGCATGAAACAGGATTACTTTCATGGAAGCATTTCAGATGCCGGCATTTTTTTTTGGTTTTGTTTTGTTTTGCTTTGTCGAGATGGAGTCTTGCGCTGTCGCCTAGGCTGGAGTGCAGTGGTACAATCTAGGCTCACTGCAACCTCGACCTCCCAGGTTCAAGAGATTCTCGTGCCTTAGCCTCCCAAGTAGCTGGGATTACAGGCATGCGCCACCACACCTGGCTAATTTTTGCATTTTTAGTAGAGACAGGGTTTCACCATGTTGGCCAGGGTGGTCTCAAACTCATGACCTCAGGTGATTCACCCACCTCATCCTCCCAAAGTGCGGGATTACAGGCGTGAGCCACAGTGCTCAGCCAAATGCCGGCATTTTAATTTACAGTCATTCTTCACTTTGGAAAGCAACTCCCATGTGGTCAGCATTCAGTATTGTCCTAAAATGTGGTACTCTTGATCTCCAGTTTAAAATTACTAAGAGATTCCGACAAAGCAACTTGACATGTTAATATATGCAAGAATGTTGGCACATGATGGGAGATATTCCCATTTATCTTTATGATTATGAAATGAATGACTGTACGGACTTCACGCCAGGCCCTGTGTGAAAGGCCGCAACAAGCTAAACAGTCCCTGCCCTCAAGTGCTTCATAGTTTAGCGAGGAAGGCAGGTGTGTAAACAAATTGTTACAATGAGATTGCCATCATATAGGAGAAAAAGCCGGACATAAAATAAGAGCTCTTTATTGCTAAAGTACAAAGGGCAAAGGGGCATGTGGCCCAAGCCAACACAGGACCTGATGCCAAGTCGGAGAGTCTGATCTTTATCTAGAAAGTAATGTTGAGCCACTAAAGAGTTTTGAAGCTGAAGAGTGACGTTATCAAGACCGCATTCTGGAAAGATCTATTTGGCAGCTGTGCAGATGATAGCTTAGTTAAAGAAGATTTGGGAAACAGTAGACCAGCCAAAAGGACATTTCAAATATCTAGATCTGGGGTGTCCAGTCTTTCGGCTTCCCTGGGTCACAACGGAAGAACTGTCTTGGGTCACACACAAAATACACTAACACTAGAGATAGTTGATAAGCTTTAAAAAAAAACCGCAAAATAATATCTCTCTCTCTTTTTTTTTTTTTTTTTTTGAGATGGAGTCTCTGTCACCGAGGCTGGAATGCAGTGGTGCAATCTTGGCTCACTGCAACCTCCACCTCCCAGTTCAAGTGATTCTCCTGTCTCAGCCTCCCAAGTAGCTGGGATTACAGGCACATGCCACCGTGCCTGGCTAATTTATAATGTTTTAAGAAAGTTTGTGAATTTGTGTTGGGCCACATTCAAAACCGTCCTGAGCTGCATGTGGCCCGCAGGCCACAGGTTGGGCAAGCTTTATCTAGATCTAGCTTTATCATAGATGTTGACATTCTGAACCAAAGGGGTACCAGGAAGGGACAGAAAGCAACGCACAAATCTAGGAGCTATTTGCAAGCTAGAATCAACAGAGCTTAGGGACTGATCTGATACTGGAGATGCAGGAGAGGCGCATGTTGAGATGCTTCCCTGGTTCCTGGTTTGGGTAGTGGGGCGGTTGGTGAAATATTACCAAGAGAAGAGATGGGGAAAAAAGCAGTTTGAGGTGGGAGATGAAGAGCAAGAAGGAGAAGAATGAATTCCGATTTGGATATGATGAATTTGAGAAGCTGAGAGTCCCATCAATGGAAGGCCTGGGAGGCAGCTGGATATTCAAGCCTGCAAGAAACAAAATTGGGGCCAGGAGGACTAAATTACTGCATGACCTTCAGCAACTGTCTCAGTCTCAGAGTATTTACCTGAAAAACGGAACAGCAGATCTGTGTATGACACTAGGTTGCACAGAAACTGGGGGGTACCAGGGAATGCCTAGTCCTGAGGTTTCCATCATGTAAGAGAGGGTCTCAGGCCCACCGAAAGCTTCAGCCATAGCTTTCACCAGAAAGAGCTGCAAATGCTTGTTCCAAGGCCCCCAAAGTGGGACTGAAGATAACTCACCAAAGCAGCGCTCACTCAGTCCTGACGGTATTGCTGAATCTCAAAGTCAGCTCCTGCTCAGGCACCATCTTTAAAGAGCCAAACCATGAGACCCGGGCGTGGGGGGAGTCATTCCTCTCAGCAGCCCGCAGTGGGCACCATTTAGAGGACGAACCAGGATGGGCTCTCAAGACAATTTCTATGGAGCCAGAGCCTCTCAGCAGCCCCCTCCATGCCTCATCCCCCGCTGGCTAACACGGTGAAACCCCGACTCTACTAAAAATACAAAACATTAGCCGGGCTGGTGGCGGGCGCCTGTAGTCCCAGCTACTCGGGAGGCTGAGGCAGGAGAATGGCGGGAACCCGGGAGGCGGAGCTTGCAGTGAGTGGAGATCCGGCCACTGCACTCCAGCCCGGGAGGCAGAGCGAGACTCCGTCTCAAGAAAAATAAAAAAGTATTGGAAGTTTTACGATGCCTTTGTGTTTCAATTAGAACAATTGAATATTCATATGCCAAGAAATAAAATAAAATTAACTTTGACTTATACCTTACATCATATAAAACAATTAACTTGGAAAGAATCACAAACCTAAATGTAAGTCTTACAACTACAAAACTTCAAAAATAAAACACTGGGGAAAAACTCTGTGATCTTGGGATAGGCAAAAAATTCTAAGGTAGAACACAAAAGGCACAAAGCTTTTTTTTTCAGACAGGGTCTCACTCTGTCATCCAGGCTCTGGAGTGCAGTGACGCAATGAGAGCTCACTGCAGCCTCAGTCTCCCAGGCTCACACAGTTCTCTCACCTCCCCCTCCCAAGTAGCTGGTACTACAGACATGAGCCACCATATCTGACTAATTCTTTTTTTTGGAAATATGGAGCCTCATTATGTTGCCTAGGCTGGTCTCAAACTCCTGGGCTCAAGCAATGCTCCTGCCTCAGCTTTCAAAGTGCTGGGATTACAGACATGAGCCACCATGCCCAGCCATATTTTTTAAAGTTCATAAATTGAACTTTATCAAAATTGAAAACATTTGCTCTCCTGAAGATGCACTTAAGAAAATAAAAAGTCAAGTCATAGACTGGAATAAAGTATTTGTAAAAGTTTACCTGATAAAGGATAATATCCAAAATCTATAAAGAATTCTCACACTTAGAAATTAGAAAGTAAAAAATGAACAAAAAGAAAATAAATCTGGCCAGTGAGGTGGCTCACACCTGTAATCCCAGCACTTTGGGAGGCCGAGGTGGGTGGATCACTTGAGGTCAGTAGTTCAAGACCAGCCTGGCCAAATTGGCGAAACCCTGTCTCTACCAAAAATATAGAAATTAGCCTGACTTGGTGGCAGGTGCCTGTAATCCCAGCTACTTGGGATGCTGAGGCAGGAGGATGGCTTGAACCTGGGAAGCAGAGGTTGCAGTGAGCCGAGATCGCGCCACTGCACTCCAGCCTGGGGGACAGAGCTAGACTCCGTCTCAAAAAAAAAAAAAAAAGAATTCTCACACTTAATAATAAGGAAACAAACAACTCAATTAAAAACGGGTACATAGTTGAATAGACATTTCACCAAGGAAAATATATGGATGTCAAGTGAGCACATTAAAAGATGTTCAGCATCAGTCGTCAGTAGTCACCGCACACTTATATGGGTGACTAAACCAAAGAAAGAAAGAAAATCAACCCTGTCAATATCAAGCACTGGTGAGAATGCAAAGCACTGGAACTCTCATTCATCGATGGTGGGAATGCAAAATGGCCAACCAACCACTTTCAAAAACCGTTTGTTATTTTCTTTTTTTTAATCATTTTTTTGCAGACTGATGCTCCTTTCTCTTTCCCATTGAGCACCCTTCTAGCTTCAGCAGGGCAGAACTCTTCTCCAGATGTGTGTAACTTATGTCTGAATATCGGGGAGTAGCTGAAGGATACAGAATTTCTTCCAAATATCACGCCTCTGGGTTCTAGGAGCCAGCAGAAAGCCAGGAACCTTGCTCTGTTTGTTATAGGTGGAGGATCTTCCTCTGGTTCCCCTCATTTCCTGATGTGTGTTTTGGAATGGATTACATATTCTCCCATTTTTTATTTTTATATTTATTCATTTATTTGTTTGTTTATTTATTTATTTATTTTGCGACAGAGTTTGGCTCTGTCACCCAGGCAGGAGTGCAGTGGCATGATGTTGGCTTGTATATCTCGGCTCAGTGCAACCTCCGCCTCCCAGTTCCAAGTGATTCTCCTGCCTCAGCCTCCCAAGTAGCTGGAATTATAGGCATGTGCCACCATACCCAGCTAATTTTCATATTTTTAATAGAGACAGGGTTTCATCTTGTTGGCCGGGCTGGTCTTTAACTCTTGACCTCAGGTGATCAACCCACCTAGGCCTCCCAAAATGCTGGGATTACAGGTGTCAGCCACCGCACCTGGCCACAATTTTTTTTTTTTTTTGAAACGGAATCTCACTGTGTCACTCAAACTGGAGTGCAGCTGCACGATCTTGGCTCACTGCAACCTCCACCTCCCAGGTTGGAATGATTGTCCTGCCTCAGCCTCCCAAGTAGCTGAGACTACAGGCATGCACCACCACCCCTGGCTAATTTTTGTATTTTTAGTAGAGACAGGGTTTCACCATGTTGGCCAGGCTGGTCTCGAACTCCTGACCTTATGTGATCTGCCCACCTCAGCCTCCCAAAGTGCTGGGATTACAGGTGTGAGTCACCACGCCCAGCCTTCTATTGTTGTTGTTGTTGTTGTTGAATTGAGAGGACCAGTGTGAAGACACTGAAGAAAATGGTTCTTCAACAAAAACTGATTAACTTTATGTAAAGTAAATGATATCTCAATAAATCTGTCTTAAGAAAAATAACACATGAAAAGAAAATCACTTTTATGGGATTTCTCTTTTCACTTCTAAGATAATGTGTTTATATGCATTCTTCACCAAACTGGCTCCATCATGTGGGTCAGCTTTATGCTGTTCTTTGCATGACAGTATGGACAAAGTAAGAATGGAAGCCTAAGAGATGAACTCCACACAACCCTAATTAGAGTTCATTCTTCTTAGGTATGTCCTCACCTCAGTCAATCATTTTATCTCACACACACACACACACTCAACACACACCCCACAGAGGCTTTGCATCTCGTGCACTGTTGTTGGAGATATAAATGGGTATAGGCTCTGGTGGATGGGTAATTTGTATGAAAAACACTAAAAATGCTCAAATATACTTACCCAGAATTTTTTTTTTAATAGTCTTGCTCTGTTGCCCAGGCTGGAATGCAGTGGTACAATGTTGGCTCACTGCAGCCTCCACCTCCCAGGTTCAAACAATTCTCCTGCCTAGGCCTCCCGGGTAGCTGGGACTACAGGCACACAACACCATGCTCGGCTAATTTTCTGTATTTTTAGTAAGGACTGGGTTTCACAATGTTGCCCAGGCTGGTCTCAAACTCCTGACCTCAAGTGATTCACCCGCCTTGGCCTCCCAAAGTGCTGAGATTATAGGCAAGAGCCACCATGCTTGGCCTCACCCAGAAATTTAACTTTATTTTAGGGAACTAGCAAGTGCGTAGGAAATAATAGTAAATATACTAAAAACTGTGACTTATAATGGCATCCAAGTGCCTAAACACAGACTCAAGCTAGACTGCCTGGTTCAGATCCAGCTCTACCACTTACTTGCTGTGTGCCCTTGAGGTAAGTTACTGCACCTCTCTGTGCCACAGTTTTGTTAGCTGTGAAATGGAGACAATAATTGTACCTACACCCTAGGTTTGTTAAGGAGTTAAATGAGATGCTTTATGTAAAGCAATCCACACAGTTCCTGTCCCATAGTAAGGCTTTAAAAAATATTCGCTATTGTTATGGGTGGAAATGTGTTCCCTGCCCAAAAAACTCATATTTGAAGCCCTGTCCCCAGTACCTCAGAATGTGACTGTATTTGAAGACAGGGTGATTAAAGAGGTAATTCAGGCTGGTTGCAGTGGCTCACACCTGTTATCCTAGCACTTTGGGAGGCCGAGGGGGGTGGATCACCTAAGGTCAGGAGTTCAAGACCAGCCTGGCCAACATGATGAAAGCCCGTCTCTACTACAAAAATTAGCCAGGCGTGGTGTTGGTAATCCCAGCTACTTGGGAGGCTGAGGTAGGAGAGTCCCTTGAAACTGGGAGGCGGAGGTTGCAGTGAGCCAAGATTGAGCCACTGCACTCCAGTCTGGGAAACAAAGTAAGACTCCATCTCAAAAAAAAAAAAAAAAGAGGTAATTCAGTCAAAATGAGGGCATTAAAGTGGGCTTAATCCAATATAACTGACATCCTTATAAGAAGAAATGAGGACGCAGATAGGCACAGAGGGAAGACCGTGTGAGGACACAGGAGACGGCCATCTGTACACCCAGGAGAGAGGCTTCAGGAGAAACCAAATCTGCTGACACCTCGATCTTGGGCTTCCAGCATCCAGACTGTGAGGAAATAAATTTCTGTTAATTTTAGTCACCTCATCTGTGGTATTTTGTTATGGCAGCCCTAGCAAACCAATACAGCTATTAAATTACCAAATAGGGCAATTGGTTAAATAGATTTTGGTACAATCACAATGGAATACTATATACAGCCACTCAAAACAATGCTCTTGGTACGTATTTACTGATCCATAACGAATGAAATATTATTAGAGTGAGAAAAACAGGCTACTAATATGCATAGAATAACACTTTTTCGTTTATGTGTATGCACATGTGAAATGTGGAAAGCATGATTATCTGCAAGAGAGAGGATTATTTCAGATTTCTTTTTTTTTTATTTATTTTTATAGAGACAGGGTCTCACTATGTTGCCCAGGCTGGTTGCAAACTCCTGAACTGAAGTGATCCGCCTGCCTCTGCCTCCCAAAGGGCTGGGATTACAGGCGTGAGCCACCGCACCCGGCTGTGCAAGACATTTAGATTTGCCCCGAGGATTAATGACTTCACAAAGCGTTTGCCAGGAACTCTTCAAAGCTGGAAACAGAAGCCCTGGAGCATTAAATAAAAGTAAATACTTAGGCCATTGGTTTCTTCCTTGCTTTTCAAAGGGCAGTTTACTTCCTGGATTATCATTACAGTAGTCTGTTCTCCGGAAACCAGGATTGTTCAAGTGCCACAGATCAGGGTTGGGGCAAAAGAAAAACACAAAAAATCTAAAGATCACCTTGTTATAATTCCACTGTGCATGCTGTTTCCTCGTGTTGAGCCTGTGTCTGGAAAAGCCAAGGCATAAAGCATTCTTGTTGTGCGTGGTCCCCCAAAGGCATGTGGGTTTGGGCTGCAGACCCGGATTCTTCTCTCTTTGAGATTTACCAATTCCATTTGGAGAAGAAGTTCAGTTTCATTACACTAAAAAGAAAGCAGCTGCACCGGTCACTAAGGTGGGGATTCACATCAACAAATATTTAATGAGCTTCTAGAATTTGCCAGAAACTGTATCAATGCTAGCGAGAGGCCAGTGGCTCATGCCTGTAATCCCAGCACTTTGGGAGGCTGAGGTGGGACCACCACTTGAACCCAGGAGTTTGAGACCAGCCTAGGCAACATAGCGAGATCCTGTCTCTACAAAAGAAAATATTAGCTAGGCATGGTGGTGCACACCTGTAGTCCCAGCTACTTGGGAGGATTGCTTGAGCCCAGGAGGTCGAGGCTACAGTGAGCCATGTTCATGCCACTGCACTCCAGCCTGGGCAACAGAGTGAGACCCTGTCAAAAAAAAAAAAAAAAAAAAAAGCGCTAGAGAGAATACCAAAATAACTTAAGACCTGGTGCCACTGTCAACACATTTGCAATCTATTTTGCAGACAAACATGTAAACAACAATATAAGATAAAGGAAGTAGCTGTCTCAGCAGTGTGGGTTTTTAACTGAGGCCATGGGATGGGCCCCTGGTCTGTGACCTGCAAATATTACAGGCAAAGTGTGCATGGGCAGGCCTGGAGCTCTGCCTGGAGGTGGGGGCACACACGTTTTTCAGTTCTCAAAGGGTGGTGGCACCCACAGGCAAGAGACTGCAGAAACGGGTTGGGTGACATATTCTAATCACTTTCATGTCCCCAGCAGCATCTTGCGAGTGAAGTGAAGAATCCTGTAGCAGGAGCGTAAGGACTAGGGGCCAGTGGGGCATTGTTCGATTCCGTCTGAAAAGGGTTCTTCCACTTCTTTTTCAGTTTCCTCACATTATCCCCTTCTACGGGAGGGCATTCCCCAGAGCGTTAGGTCTCAAGCTGCTGGCAAAGTGCCTGTGTTCGTGCTGAAAGACTTTGGGGGCTTTAAAAAAAATGTTTCAGATTCTCCTGGCAACATGACTGCAGCTGGGAACAGGCTCATTTGCCTGTCCTGGATCTGGTATTTCTCACGGAATTTTGACCAATAAGAAAAACATATTCCCAGAATCACAGGAAGTTTGTCCACAATTTTAAGGTGTTTTTTTCTTACCCCAAAAAGTATTGTGAAAACTCTAAGTAGACTTTAGGAAGCGACGCTGGAATTACCCTAACCAGTTGAGAGGTCCATTCTCCCAACCCTTAATGGCAAATGTTGGTGACAGATTCATGTTATGATCCAATTGGCTAAGACAGGAGGCGAATCACAGCCCAGGAATATTCACTGGGGGCTCTAAGTACAAAGGAAAACTCCTGACCTTCAAAGTGTTGCAAAAACTGGTCTTCCCATCTCGTTAACTATATTTTCATTCTCCTTTCAGCTTTTCTTGGAGATTTTCCATGCTTTTTCATCTGCCAAGAATGGCTTTTCTCTTTTTTCAGCCAACCTGTAATCTGCTCTTCCTTCAAAATCTGACTCATAATGGTCACTCAGCAAACACCTCAATCACGCCTACCTGCCTCCGATCACTCCCCTATTATATTCCTTGAAGGCTCACTCACTTCAAATTCACCATAGGTAGTGATTCACACGTGTCATTCATTCAAAACACATTTACTTAGCACACATCATGTGCTATGCATTGAAGCAAGAAATTTTATTTAAATTCTACCCCAGTCCTGTAAGATAGGATTATTGTTACTGTTTGACAGATGAGAAAACTGAAACTCACAGAGGGCAGAAAATGTGTCTATTTAATGAACTCCTAGAATTTGCCAGAAGCTGTATCAAAGCTAGGGTAGAAAAAATTGTCTAAAGTTCAGCCTCTGAAACCCACCCAAATCTAGTTGTAAATGTCAGCAATTGCACAGCAATTATTAGATGCTGTGCTGGTTAAGTGCTTCATCTGTATTCCTTTAATCTTTATAAGAATCCTATGAGAAAGGTACTCTTAGTATCCCCATTTTATAGACAAATAAACTAAAGAAGAGAGATTAGATGGATAAGGTCACACGGCTAATACCAGGAGAGCTGTGATTTTCACCCAGGCTGTCTGGCTTCAGAGTTTATGCTCTTAGCCACTGCTGCCTTTGAAGATACAATTTCAAAGTTCAACCTTATTCCTCTGAAGCACAGTACTAATTTTTACTCCATTTGTTGCTTGTGAGTTAATAAAGTCCTTTTAATACGTTTGCTTTGTCTCCCCAACAAAATCACAAGTTTGTTCATTGATTCATTCCTTTAACAAGCAATATTAAAAGTCCACAGTTGTCTGGAGCTTCGGGAGCAGGTGTGGGGCATGGGGGTCACGTGCTGTGCCCACTCTTTCCTTAAGGTTTATACCACTCCTCTACATGCTAGGACCTCCCACAAAACTCAGCAGAGTTTGAGCAACAGCAGACCCTTAGAAAATGTTGTAACTGGGCCAGGCATGGCGGCTCACGCCTGTAATCCCAGCACTTTGGGAGGCTGAGGTGGGAGGATCACCCGAGGCCTGGAGTTCGAGACCAGCCTGGCCAACACAGTGAAACCCCATCTCTACAAAAATACAAAAATTAGCCGGGCATGATGATGGGTGCCTGTAATCCCAGCTACTGGGGAGGCTGAGGTGGGAGAATCGCTTGAACTCGGGAGGCACAGGTTGCAGTGAGCCGAGATCATGCCATTGCACTCCAGCCTGGGCAACAGAGAGAGACTCTGTCTCATAAATAAATAAATAAATAAATAAATAAATAAATAATGCATTTGCTATTCCAAGACCAAAGAGAGTCTAATCCAGCTCCCCTTGAAGAAATTATATTTTTTTCTTGATGGATTTCTGCTACTAAACCACAATTTTCATTTTGTCTCTCTAGGGGAAAAAAACAAAAGGTCTCCATATTTTGAACCATATTAGTCCAAGCTTTCATGCCAGAACTAGAACTTCTACAGTTGGACAACTGTACTCATGCAGCCTCATCTTCTATAACCCCTCGATATGGACCATGAGGTTGTTCATTCATTTGTTTATTCATTCATTCAACAAATATTTACAGGGTTCTTCCCCCTGTGCCAGGCACATTTCCAGGCACTAGAGATACAGCAGTGATCAAAACAGATAAAGTCCTTGCTCTCATGGAGCTTCTATTCTGATTGCGGGAGACAGACAATAATCACATAAATACTGCAATATGTAAGAAGGTGATGAACGCTGTGAAGACTAAGAAGAGAGAAGGGGGTGGAATTGCTGGTTTAGGTAGGGAAATCAGGGCTCCCCACGAGAAGGTGACATTTGAGCAGAAATCCAAAAAGCGTGTGGGAGTCAGACCTGTGCAAATCTTTGGGAAGAACATTCAGGCACGAGCAATAGTTTCGAGGGCCCTGAGGCAGGAGGGTGCCTGGCCTGCTGAGGGGAATGTAGGAAGAAGTGCAGCCGGCACCATGCAGGCTGGGGGAGGGCGGTAGGAGACAAGATCCAACACAGGCCCTGTGGAGCCTACAGGCCACTGAAAGGCCTTGGAGTTGACTTTGAGCGAGATGAGAAGTATTTAGAGGGGTCGAAGCAGAGGGTAGCCTGCCATACCAGGCTATAAACTGGCCTTCAGCTGGTCTCTTCTTCCCAGCTCCAGAGATCTAGAGAATCCCTCTTTTTAACCCATCCAGATAGAGGTCATCATTTTTTCCTTTCTAGTTCATGCCAGTCTTTCCCTTTTCTGAGCTCTTAGTGATGAACAGTTCAGTCAATGGTCATTTCCCTTCTGAAATCCCCTAACGATCATGAACTCCTTGCAGGCAGGAACGCATCTTGTCATCTCTGGCCATTCAGCAGACGATCCCTCCCACATAGTGACTAGAGGTTGTCAGCCACTGCCCGCAATAGGACTGCAATGGTCCTGTTGAAAAGTTCTCCTGTTATTGCTCTGAAAGCCACATCCCTACAACTCAGACTTCACCCTAGTTTTGGCCTCAGAGCTACACAAGTGTGACTGTGTCCTCTTGCACATGGCAGCACCTGGAAGCTGCTATCATATCCTTCTTTCATGCATGCACTCTTCCTAGCTCCCTCAGTAAGCGGATAACTTCCACAAGAGGTCCCAGGCTAGACCTGTCTCCCAGGCCCAGAAGACAGCTTCACTGGGATCCCAGCCACTCCTCACCACCATCACACCCAAAGTCAGGCTCACCCACCTCTTCCTCCCCAGCTTCTTTATTTTGATAAAAGGCTTCATCTAGTCACCCCTGGGGGCATCTGCAGCAGCTCCACACTCTCGTCCTTCCACTCCCCACGTATCATCTGTCCACCCCCTTCTCTCGGCTCTCACTGCTGATGACTTGCAAGAGGCCTTCTCCAAGTCTCCTCTCCGAGGTCCAACATGATCTTGCAGCCGCCAAGTTAATCCTCACCTCTGCTCCTTGGGTGATATCTCTAGCAGGAAAACATTATTATTATCCTGCTTAAAGCCCTTCAGTAGCTCCCTACTGCCTTCAGAATAAAGTCCTGACTCCTTAGTTTGGGGAAAAAAATGTCTTGAGGACCACCAAACTCTGATTATTTAGAATGAGGAATCAGCATCTCAACAGAGTTAAAACACAGAGGGAAACTAAAGAAAGGAAATTATTGGGGGAAAAACTCACAAACACCCTGCACTGAGGTTGAAAAATACAAGCTTACGTAGAACAGAGTAAGGATCAGTTGGTTTAATAGCTATTCCTAATAGCTATTTTGGGAAAAACTCACAAACGCCCTACACTGAGGCTGAAAAATACAAGCTTATGCAGAACAGAATTAGGATCAGTTGGTTTAATAGCTATTCCTGAAAAACCAAGCAACCCACTTACCCTAGGGGTTTCTGACAACTGTAAACTCACTCCGTGACAACAGGGTGACATCACCATCCGCACAAATAGCAACTGCCTCCTCCATCCTACTGTGTAGGTGAGATGTTGGCATCCTGGAGTTTTCTCTCTTTTTTTGAGACGGAGCTCACTCTGTCACCCAAGCTGGGGTGCAGTGGCACGATCTCGGCTCATTGCAAGCTCTGCCTCTTTGGTTCATGCCATTCTCCTGCCTCAGCCTTCCGAGTAGCTGGGACTACAGGCGCCCGCCACCACGCCCGGCTAGTTTTTTTGTATTTTTTAGTAGAGACGGGGTTTCACCGTGTTAGCCAGGATGGTCTCAATCTCCTGACCTTGTGATCCGCCCGCCTCGGCCTCCCAAAGTGCTGGGATTACAGGCGTGAGCCACCGCGCCTGGCCGGCATCCTGGAGTTTTCTCAGAGGAGGGTAGTCAAGAGAGTAAGGGTCTGCAAACCCAGCCAAGCAGAGGGCTTTTTTTTTTTTTTTTTTTTTTTGAGACGGAGTCTCGCTCTGTAGCCCAGGCTGGAGTGCAGTGGCGTGATCTCTGCTCACTGCAACCTCCACCTCCTGGGTTCAAGCGATTCTCCTGCCTCAGCCTCCTGAGTAGCTGGGATTACAGGTGCCCGCCACCACACCCGGCTAATTTTTGTATTTTTAGTAGAGGCGGGGTTTCACCATGTTGGCCAGGCTGGTCTTGATCTCCTGACCTCAGATGATCCACCCACCTCAGCCTCCCAAAGTGCTGGGATTACAGACATGAGCCACTGTGCCCAGCAAGAACTTCTAATTCATTCGAATTCTGTTCAATCCAACTGAAATGTATCACTGGCCATCCATGCCACACTCTAGATCACAGACATATGTCACGACCCCTAAACAGCTTCAAGCTCATCCCCTGCCCCAGGACTCCAGACTCCCTATACACTGTCTGCCTTTTCCCCATTTTCCGCATCACTGATCTCTTTCTAACATGCTATATAATTTCTTTATTTATTGTCTATTAGCTGTCTTCTGCTAGTTTGTCACCTCCACAAAGCAGGTATCTTTCTTGGTTTTGCTCATTGATGGATACCAAGTGCCTGCAACAGTATCTGGTACACAGTAGGTACTCAATATGTAAGTGATAAATATAATTTGTATATAAATGAGACTATATGAATGATAGTCTCATGGAGACACACACAAAATTCTGTCCACCAATTGTACTAGTGCTCCCTTTCAGCAAACTTGAAAAATGTGCCTTCCATATTTTCACCCAAGTTGTTTATTAAGGTATTGAAAGGTGTAGGGCTATAGGTACACTGACACAGGTGCTCCAAGAAGTAGGTACAAGGATATTCATGGGGTCAACTTTGAACACAGCAAAATATCATATGTACCTGTTGTTCAACAGAGGCCTGCTATGCCCAGGTTATAGACTATCATGGAGTCTTTCATTTTTATTTTATTTTTATTTTTGAGACAGAGTCTCACTCTGTTGCCCAGGCTGGAATGCAGTGGTGTGATCTCGGCTCACTGAAACCTCTGCCTCCCAGGTTCATGTGATTCTCGTGCCTCAGCCTCCCAAGTAGCTAGGATTACAGGTGTATGCCACCACATCTGGCTAATTTCTGCATTTTCAGTAGAGACAAAAATACACCATTTTGGCCAGGTTGGTCTTGAGCTCCTGGTCTCAAGTGATCCACCCACCTCAGCTTCTCAAAGTGCTGGAATTACAGGCATGAGCCACAGTGTCCAGCTTATGCAGTCGATTTTTTAAAAGAATGAGGCAAATCTCTAGGTACTAATTTAAAACGATCTCCAAGATGTATCACTAGATTGAAAAGTAGAAAACACATAACAGCATTTATAATACTTTCATTTGTGTTTTTCAAAGTATCCTGAAGGAATTTAAACATTTCTTTCCCCTACTTTTACTTTTTGTTTTGGTTTCTTGCTGTGGCCTTGGTGGTTACATTAAGATTTATATGGCAGGTCTGTTTAGGAATACTTGGTCAAACAAACATTACCCGAACACCCACTATCTGCCAAGCAGGTGCTAGAATGTAATATGTTATTTCCTTTAGTCCTGCGACATAGTGGTTACTGTTCCTATTTCACAGTTGAAGAAATTGAGACTCACTGAATTTCAGTGCTCAGGATCACACAACAACTGGATTTTACCTGACCCAGTGGTAACATGCTCTTTCCCTTCCAGCCCAGCACCTCTGTCAAGGGCAGGGTTTGCCTGTGCATTCCTCTGCTTCTCCTCCTGGTACATGGAAGATGCAGGGGCACCGCAGAGGCCACATGATCTTCCAGACGCTCTGGCTTCCCGGCTTTGGGAAGCCTGGCCATCTCATCCCCTCTCCCCTGCAGAGGTGTGGAATGACAAGGTATTGTCACAGCCCTATCAGAGAGCAGGAGCTGGCAGGTCTGTCTCTCACCTGCCC
The DNA here is from genome assembly GCF_003255815.1 of Theropithecus gelada. NCBI lineage: Eukaryota > Metazoa > Chordata > Mammalia > Primates > Cercopithecidae > Theropithecus > Theropithecus gelada. The sequence goes on along the minus strand of NC_037686.1, from coordinate 14,111,361 downwards.
AGAAAACAGACCCTTGCAGACACTCACAGTCTGCCCGCCCAGGTGGGGGACGGGGGCCAGACTGGTCTCATAGCCTCTCCACCAGCTGCTGCTTTTCCTCTTAGAAGCTGCAGGGAGGAGAGAAGAGCAGCCCATCAGGACAACTGCAATATCAAGGCAAGCTCTGTTATGTCTAAGACAGAAGGCCAGTAAAAATTTAGTTAGTTTTATCATTTTGGATAATTCAACAGTTTTAATGAAAAGAGGGGACCTTGGAGAGGATGGCGTCACAGATAAGGGAGTGTGGAAAGCGCCAGCAGATGGGTGACCTTGTTCTGCTTATTAACTCCTTTCCTTCCCAGCTGCCCTTCCACGCCCCCTCCCTGATTTCATTTTCTAGTCCAAGGTTTTAACAGCAGGAGGGGAAGGAATAATTAGCACAGCCAAACCTTGGGAAAATGCTGCTTCAGGGCAATCCACATGTGCCCAGTGGAGTTGCGGCCTTCAAGCAGGGCCCGGCTGGATGCTCCCCAAAGCCAGGCCTGCATCTACGTGGAGAAGGCAGCCAGCCGCACACCCACAGGGACAGGGGGCTAAGGCTGTCTGCAGGGCCAGCCTGGTTGTCTGGGCTGAGGCACTCCAGGAGGTATTGATCCAGGTGGCTCAGGAAGTAGGAGAGCATTGCTAATTCTCACCCATGCTAATTCAATCTCATTCAACAAACAGATTGACTGCTTGTTCGGAATCAAACCCTATACCAGGAGCTGGGGGATTTGAAGAGGAGTTAGACATGTTCCACTAAAGAACTAACTTGTGATTGTTTTAGTAGACAGAGCCCAGTGGGCAACTTACCCAAGGACCAGGAAGAAGCTACTGGAATAGACTGAGAGTAAGAAATGGGGTTGGGCGCCATGGTTCACACCTCCCAGCACCTTGGGAGGCCAGCACGGACAGATGGTCTGAGTCCAAGAATTCAAGACCAGCCTGGACAACATGGCGAAACCCCTCCTCTTAAAAAAACAAAAAAACAAAAATTAGCCAGATGTGGTGGCTCATGCCTGTAGTCCCAGCTAGTGGGCAGGCTGAGGTGGGAGAATCTTTGGAACCCAGGAGGCGGAGGTTGCAGTGAACTGAGACCATGCCACTGCACTCCAGGCTGGGAGACAGAGAGATACCTTGTCTCAAAAACAAAAACAAAAAAACCCACAGAAATGGCCCCAAGATCCCAAACCGTAGGCACCATTTGGTTCTCAGAAGCCCAAGATCTACTGAGAAACATGGGAATCACAGCCAGTGGAGAATGTCAAGAGGCCACGGAGAGCCCGAGGCAGTTCCACATGCTAAAGATTCTATTCCATTGTTCCCCAGGGCCATTTGTATTTCTCGTACTATCTATCCTGATTTTTGGTTTGAAAATGTATCTTCCTGAATTGGATGTCATGTGACTGTGCGTGTGTGTATGTGTGTGTGTGTGTGTGTGTGTTGTTAATATGCTTGAAAATCTCCTGCCTCTGACCAGTTCTGTCTCTGACTTACCCCTTGAGAGGTTTATCCACCACACTTTCCACTAAAGCCATCCATCTAGTTGGAAACCACTGTGGATGTGTAAAGTTGTAGGGGTTCTATACCTGACATATTTAAAAAATGAAACCTCATTGGCTTTTATGTAAGGGGATTATGAAGCACATTAAGTGTTTTGTTTTGTTGTGCTGTGTTGTGTTTTAGCCAGGAGCTCATGCGTGTAATCCCAACAGTTTGGAAGGCTGAAGCGGGCAGATCACTTGAGGCCAGGAGTTCGAGACCAGCCTGGGCAACGTAGTAAGACCCGCCCACCCATCTCTACCAAAAAAAAAAAATATATATATATATATACACATATATTATATGAAAGCCAGGCATGAAGACATATGCCTGTAATCTCAGCTACTTGGCAGGCTGAAATGAGAGGATCACTTGAGCTGGGGAATTCAAGGCTGTAGTGAGCTATGTCCACACTCCTACACTCCAGCTGGAGCAATAGAGCAAGACTCAGTCTCGTTAAAAAAAGAAAAAAAAAAAGTATATTCTTTCAAAAATAATCATATCCCATCGTAAAGGATTTTTCAAGTCATCATTAGGGTAAATCCCTGGAAATTTTCAAATAACGGCGTTCTTTTTGTTTTTCGTTTTCTTTGTTTTTGTTTTTGTTTTCAAGAACAACAGTTCTCTGAAATAGAGCAAGACCCTGTCTCTAAAAAAATACAAAAAAACTCCCTTATTTGTTGTCCTTTTAAATATTAATACATGTCCAGGACTGGGTGCAGTGGCTCACAACAGTCATCCCAGGGCTATGGGAGGGAAGGCTGAGACAGAAGGATTGTTTGAGGCCAGGAGATAGAGACCAGCCTGGACAACACAGAGAGACCCTGCCTCTACAAAGTGTTTTTTTTTTTTTTTTTTACATTTAAATAAATTGGCTGGGCATAGTGGCTCATGCTTGTAATCCCAGCACTTTGGGAGGCCAAGGCAGGCAGATCTCGAGGTCAGGAGATGGAGACCATCCTGGCTAACACGGTGAAACCTTATCTCTACTAAAAATACAAAAAAATTAGCTGGGCGTGGTGGTGGGTGCCTGTCGTCCCAGCTACTTGGGAGGGTGAGGCAGGAGAATGGCATGAACCCGGGAGGCAGAGCTTGCAGTGAGCCAAGATCGTGCCACTGCACTCCAACCTGGGCGACAGAGCGAGACTCTGTCTCAAAAATAAATAAATAAATAAATAATAAGTAAATTGCTACTTATTAAGCAGTTTCCATGTATTTGGCATGGTGCCAAGCACTTCATGAATATTTCTTCATTTAACCCTCTTAAAGTCCCTATGAAGTAGTACTTTATCTAAACTTACAGAGAGGGACACAGAGATTTAGGGAGATCAATTAACTTGCCCTTGTTCACACAGCTAGAGGCAGGAGGGAACGCTATGCTATCCAAATTCAGAGCTCATGGTGAACCATACTGCTGTACTGGCCTCCTGTTGTAGCCTGGCAGGGTCTTGCTCTGTCACCCAGGCTGGAGAGCAGTGGCATGATCTCAGCTCACTGCAATCTCTGCCTCCTGGGTTCAAGCTATTCTGCTGCCTCAGCCTCCCAAGTAGCTGGGATTACAGGTGCTCACCACTACACTTGGCTAATTTTTGTATTTTTAGTAGAGATGGGGTTTCAGAATGTTGGCCAAGTTAGTCTCGAACTCCTGACCTCAGGTGATCTGCCCGCCTCAGCCTCCCAAAGTGCTGGGATTATAGGCGTGAGCCACTGTGCCCAGCCAGTTACAAATATGTCTAAACTAAGAGTTCCTAGACTCCAGATCAGGGGTCTGTGACGCTCTCCAATTAGGAAGGCTTCTAGGCTTTACTGGGTGTCCTTTCTTTGCTGACTTCCTTGTCCTCAAGAAGAGTTCAGACAGCTAAGACAGCCGAAAAAATGAAGCTGGTTCACTGAGGTGGTTTTGGCCCCTGGAATAGTACCTTACTCTTGTACAGCACCTATCCTAGAATTTGTTCAGAAACACACACCTAAAGCACCTTCCTTATCCTTACATCTCTGTGATACACTCTTGTTAGTCGTTTTATAAAAGCTTTACATTATTACAAGAGCTTTACAACTTTAAAAATGAGGCTAGAGACCCAAACGCCAAGATGAGAATCCACAGGAATCGTGGCACTCGTGACGAACCCAATCCTTCTTTGACCCACTTTCCCAAACTGTAGAGACCACTTGGCCCTTGGAAGCCCAAGAGCTGCTCAGATACCTTTAGGCAAATATTTGCTCTCCTTTTCTTTTTCCCTTTTTTCCATTCCTTCCACATGGTTTGTTGACAATGTGGGAGGACTGACGCCAGGCACCAAAGGCAACTCCTTCCCTTCCATGGCTTCTATTCCCATAGAGTCAGGAGGGGATATGGGCCAGGCGACGGAGAGGATTTCACATCTTTGTCTTCTCAGCAAATGGCAGCTCCATTCTTGCAGTTGCTCAGGCCAAAGCCCTTGGAGTCATCCCCGACTTCTTTCCCTTTTTCTTTCACATGCCACATCCCATTCATCAGAAAAGCCTGTCAACTCTACTCCCTAAAATATACCCCAGATCGAGGCTGCAGTGAGCCATGATCACACCACCGCACTTCAGCCTGGCTGACCAAGCAAGACTCTGTCATATACATATATAGACACACCCAGAATCTGATCCTTTCTCACCCCACTGCCACGGGAATTGCCTGGTCTGTGCCACCATCCCCCTCCTACATTAGGGCAATGTTCTTCCCACTTCCACCCCTTTCCCCCTCACTCTATTCTCCAACAACAGTCAGAGCAGTTCTTTTAAAAGTCAAATCAGGTCAGGCACAGTGGCTCATGCCTGTAATCCCAGCAATTTGGGAGGCCAAGGCAGGCAGATCACTTGAGCCCAGGACTTTGAGACCAGCCTGGGCAACATGGCAAAACCTCATCTCTACAAAAAAACACAAAAATTAGTTGAGCATGGTGGTGCATGACTGTGGTCCCAGCTACTTGGGAAGCTGAGATGGGAGGATCACCTGAGCCCGGGAGTTTGAGGCTGCAGTGAGCCGTGATCACACCATTGCACTTCTGGACAATAGAGAGACCCTGTCTCAAAAAAAAAAAAAAAAAGAAAAGAAAAGAAAAAGAAAAAAGTTAATTCAAGACAGACAGTGTACTCCTCTGCTCAAAACTTCCCCACGTCCCCCTGTTCACACAAAACAAGAGCCGAAGTCCTCTCAAAGGCCTGCACCGCCTCCTACCCACTCCATCAACCTCCTCTAAGGCATCCACCGGTGACAACTGTGTATGTATCTTTCCAGAGTTCAGTTTTGGTTTCTGTTTTTTTATTCTCAAGCTTTTTCTCCGCAAATGAGACCCGGGATGCCGTGCAGAGCTGCCTGGCAGTCCTCAGAAGCCTTGTCAGTGCCTGCCTGTCCTCACGCACCGGCAAGGGGGTCTGGTGCTTGACCTTCCCAGGCCACCTGGATGGCCCCCACCTGAGCACTGGACTCCTCCCTCTATCCAGCAGGTGTGTCCGGCAGCCACTGGGGCCCGCCCTTCCCCCAAGGGCCACAGCAAACATTGGTGGCGACAGTAAGGACACATTTTCTTTCTATTTGCTGTAGATGGCAGAATGCCCAGGACCAGCCCAGTGCTAGCATTTTGGGGAGAAATTCCAGCCTGAAGAGACACCTAGAGAAAAAAGGAGACACAGAAATCTCTGTGGGTTTCAACAGTTATGCTTCGCAGCAGGCTGAAAACAGGTAGGTTAACAGAAGTGTTGGAGGGCTAGCTCAGGCCAAGACAGAGCCAGGTTAGAAAATGTCAGCCCAGCCCAGGTGCAGAGGCTCACACCTGCAATCCCAGCAATTTGGGAGGCCGAAGCAGGTGAATCACTTGAGGTCAGGAGTTCAAGACCAGCCTGGCCAACATAGTGAAACCCTGTCTGTACTAAAAATACAAAAATTAGCTGGTTGTGGTGGCACACCCCTGTAATCTCAGCTACTCAGGAGGCTGAGGCAGGAGAATCACTTGAATCCAGGAGGTGGAGGTTGCAGTGAGCCGAGATTGCACCACTGCACTCCAGCCTGGGTGACAAAGCGAGACTCCGTATCACAGGAAAAAAAAAAGAAAAGAAAACATCTGCCTTAACCAGACAGAGCTGGGCATCCGGTGCTGGCTCCTTTACAGGTCAGCCCCCTGCTGCTCCAGTTGCCCCCACCAAGGGCCACCACCTGGGTACCCAGGCAGCTTTCCACCTATCAAGGCCAAGTCTCTTCCCCTGCCTCAGCTCATTGCAGCATCCAGGGTCAGGGAGGGGTTGGCCAGCCATCAGCCCAGGTCTCCAAATTTGTATCTGAGCCCCGTCGTGCTGCACCTTGCACACAGTAGGCACCTCATAAGTGACTGCTTGCAGAAGGAGTAAGTTAAATAGAGCCAGCCCCGCAGAGCCCCTGACCTCCTGCCTCCCTGCTCCGACCCTCTTTTCCTTTGATTGGGAACCCAAGAGACCCACCCTGTCTGTTTTCTCTAGTACCATTCCTCTGGCTATGCAAATGGCCACTTTTCCTCCTCGCTTTCCTGTCCTCTTGGAGGGACAAAGAGGCCCAGTTCCCAGAAACAGCATGCCCTGGAGTCAGGAGAATTCATGGAATGGGCAGGGACGTCGCCTGAAAAGGAGAAAGGAGAACCCTAGGTGAAGGCAGAGAGGAGCAAAGGACAGATCAAAGCGAGCCTGGACAGGGTCAGGCGTAAGGAGGACCAGCAGGGAGATAAATGAGGCCCCCAAGGGGTCAGCTGAGGGACAGGGGCCTGCAGAGGCAGTGGCAGCACAGGCACATGCTGGATAGACATTCGTTGCAGGGAGACAATAGATGCAAAAGATAAGAGAAGGTGTAAATTAATGGAGAAAAGGACTGGCCAGAGATAAGGGTATCTCCTTGTAATTAAAAACGTATAGCCTTGCCATAGGTTGGTGGTGTCCAAGGTTGGTGGTGTCCCAGACTGTCCTGTGTCTGCGGGTGGGTAGAGAGTATAAGGCCCAGGAGGGGCAGAAATAGAGCCAGTTAATCATTAGCTCCCAGTGAGAAGGTTTAGGGGCTGACTCCTCTCAGTCCCAGGCGGGAGAAGTGCCTGAGCCAAAGTTATAGCGATGAGCCTAGTGACCTACACAGCTGGAGAAGAGCCAGTGGTGACCTCGGGTCTGTGACAGGCATCCTCACTTCTTAGGCTGGCCAGCGTAGGCCCTTTTTCACATTTTCAAGTTTTTATGGTTTGCTTGGTGGTGGTGTTATCGTGATGGTTGTTTTGGTTCTAGGGCCAGGCGTAGTGGCTCACACCTTTAATCCCAACAATTTGGGAGACCAAGGCGGGTGGATGGCTTGGGGTCAGGAGTTCGAGCCCAGCCTGGCCAACATGACGAATCCCTGTCTTTACTAAGTGGTAGTGTGCACCTTAGTCCCAGCTACTCAGGAGGCTGAGGCAGGAGAATTGCTTGAACCCAGGAGGTGGAGGTTGCAGCGAGCTGAGATTGTGCCACTGTACTCCAGCCTGGGTGAGACTCTGTCTAAAAAAAAAAGTGGTTCTAAAATCCTAAGCTCTTTCTCAAATACTGATTGCACCTGAACTACACCTTACTGGTTCTGCATCCAAAAAGTATGCTGGATGGCAATGCCCAGCAAAGGGCATCTGCCTGTATTCAGAGCCAACTAAATAGCACAGTGGTAAAAACAGCAGATTCTAGGGCCAGGCCGCCTGGGGGCCTGTCCTGCCTTGTTCCCTTGCTACCCGTGTGACTTACGGCAAGATACTTGACCTCTCGTAGGGTGGTTTTGGGTGCCCAGCTCATAAGAAGAGCTCAGCAAGTGTTAGCTATAATTGTTATTATTAATTATCATCTTCATTTTAACTATTGTCACTTTTCTTCCCACAACCTGGGAGAAATGGCCTGAAACAAGTGTAGGCCTCTTTTCGAAAATCCCACTTCCTGTCCAAGAACTTCAGAGAGCCGCCACCCACCCAGCACAGATGCATGTGGATGCTACACTAGGACAGCCGCCTCAGAGTATGGCGCAAAGAAACCGGTATCTCAGATGTTCGTTGCAGGGGTCTGGGGAGATGATCGCAGGCTCACGTGCATGCTGGCTATAAATTCCTGCGTTCCTCTCCCTCACTGCTCACATTCAGTCCATCCCAAATCCTGCTTAGTCTACCTCCAAAATAAATCCTTACCAGGTGCGGTGGCTTACGCCTATAACCCCAGTACTTTGGGAGGCTGAGACCAGCACTTTGGGAGGATCACTTGAGACCAGGAGTTCAAGAGCAGCCTGGGCAACACAGTGAGACCCCATCTTTACCAATAAAAATAAATTCATAAAATTAAAAATTAAAAAATAAAGTACAAAATCAATCCCGACTCCATCCGTTTCTCTCCATCTTCACTGTTTCACCCCCGCTCAGCCAGAGCCACCATCATCTCCGACCTGAACTACTACAAGATCCCCCCGTCTGCTTCCCTGACTTCGACTCTTATCTGCACCCTGCAATGTGCTTTGCATGCCTCATGTGCGGGATACTTTTAAAACTATGGCTATAGAAGCGATGTCACTCCCCCACTTCACCACCCCACCCGCCGCCCCACCACCACTGCCAGGGGCTTTTCATTGCACTTCAGATAAAAGCTCAAGTTCTCAGCAGCCTTAAAAGCCCCTGTGTAGCTGAGCCCCTGCCCACCTCTCCACAGGCTTGTCGGAGCCACACTCTTCCCTGTCGACTACACTCCAGCCTCACTGGCTTCCTCTCTGTTCTTCAAACATGCTTTCTTCCTCTTTCAAAAGGCCAACTCCTTTTCAAGTCTGAGGGTCAATGATATTTCTTCAGAGAGGCCCTCCCTTGCTGCCCTATCTAAATACTTCCCCAACCCACCCCCTTTGCTCTCTTTCACAGCATCAAGTTCATTGGCTTCATAGTGCTGATTTCTGTAATGAGATATTGACTTGTTAATTTGTTTGATTTCTTTTGTCTCCACCATCACGCTTCACCAATGTGAAGACAGAGGCATTACACGAAGAACTGAGGGGTATGAGTAATTTGATCACTAGGATTTGAGATCTGGGAAGAAGGAAGAGGCAGGAAGGAAGCAGGGGGAGAAATTCATATATATATATATATATATATATATTTTTTTTTTTTTTTTTTTTTTTGAGATGGAGTCTTGCTCTGTCACCCATGCTAGAGTGCAGTGGCACAATTTTGGCTCCATTGCAACTTCTGCCTCCTGGGTTCAAATGATTCTTCTGCCTCAGCCTCCCCAGTAACTGGGATTATAGATGCATGCTCCCACGCCCAGCTATTTTTTTTTTTTTTTTGTATTTTTAGTAGAGATGGGGTTTCATCATGTTGGCCAGACCGGTCTCAAACTCCTGACCTCAGGTGACTTCGGCCTTTCAAAGTGTTGAGAGTACAGGCTACAGATGTGAGCCACCACATCTGGCTGAAATCCATACCTTTTTTTTTTTTTTTTTTTTGAGACAGTCTCACTCTGTTGCCAGGTTAGAGTGCAGTGGTGCAATCCAATTTTAAAGAATTGGATTCCAGCTGGGTATGGTGACTCACACCTGTAATCCCAGCACTTTGGGAGGCAGAGGCAGGTAGATCACAAGGTCAGGAGTTCGAGACCAGCCTGGCCAACATGGTGAAACCCCATCTCTACTAAAAAATACAAAAATTAGCCAAGCATGGTGGCATGCGCCTATCTATTCAGGAGGCTGAGGCAGGAGAATCGCTTGAAGCCAGGAGGCAGAGCTTGCAGTGAGCTGAGATTGCGCTACCGCACTCCAGTCCGGTGACAGAGTGAGACTCCAAAAAAAAAAAGAACAAGGAATGAAGAAAGGCAGAAAGGCCTGGTGTAGTGGCTCACACCTGTAATCCTAGCACTTTGGGAAGCCAGGACAGGAGGATCACTTGAGGTCAGGAGCTCAAGACTGGCCTGAGCACCAGAGAGAGACCCTCATCTCTACTTTTTTTTTTTTTTTTTTTTTGAGACAAGAGTCTTGCTGTGTCACCCAGGCTGGAGTGCAGTGGCATGATCTCGGCTCACTGCAACCTCTGCCTCCCGGGTTCAAGCAATTCTCCTGCCTCAGCCTCCCGAGTAGCTGGGACTACAGTTGCCCACCACCACACCCAGCTAATTTTTGTATTTTTAGTAGAGACAGGGTTTCACCATGTTGGCCAGGCTGGTCTCAAACTCCTGACCTTGTGATCTGCCCGCCTCAGCCTCCCAAAGTGCTGGGATTATAGGCATGAGCCACCTCACCTGGCCCCCATCTCTACTTTTTAAAAATAAATAAATAAACAAAAGAAGAAAAAAGAATTAAGAAGGACCCACAGCAGGACACATCATCATCAAATTTCACTAATAAATGGAAAAAAGATTCTAAAAACTTCAAAAGAGAAAATATAGGTAATACTTAAGGAATCATTTGAGACTGGAATCAACATTTTCAATAGCATCATTGGATGCTAGAGTATAGTGAAGTAATAACCTCAAAATTCTGAGTATATTTTCTACCTATAATTTTATAGGTAGCCAACCACTAATCAAGTGTAAGAGTAAAATAAAGACATATTTTAGATGTCTAAGGAGACTAAAAAACAAACATACTTCCTATGCACCCTTTCTTGGGAAGGTACTGGAGTGTATGTTCCACAAAACTGAAGAAGTACATCAAAATAAAGTGAAACATGGAACCAACAAACAGGGAATCCAGCAGAAAAGAGGAGGAAGGACAGTCTCAGGATGAGAGTCATGAGGAGCTCTAGGACATCAGCTGTAAAACCACAGGCCAACTGAGTAACCATTGCAGATGGAAGCAGAAAGTCAAAAGCTCTAGTAGAAAACATTATCGAGAGACACTTACACTTAGAAGACAGGGAATGAGGTTCCTATGTATGAAAGGAAGTGAGAAAAAAAAAAGTGAGTGAATGAGAGAAAACTTAGGCCTTTTTTTTTTTTTTTTTTTTCTTGAGACTGGGTTTCGCTCTTGTTGCCCAGGCTGGAGTGAAATGGCATGATCTTGGCTCACCAAAACCTCTGCCTCCTGAGTTCAAGCGATTCTCCTGCCTCAGCCTCCTGAGTAGCTGGAATTACAGGCATGTGCCACCATGCCCAGTTAATTTTGTATTTTTAGTAGAGACAGGGTTTCCCCAGTTTGGTCAGGTTGGTCTTGAATTCTGACCTCTGGTGATCTGCCAACCTCAGCCTCCCAAAGTGCTGGGATTATAGGCGTGAGCCACCATGCCCGGCCAACTTAGGCATCTTTTAAGAATTAGGCAGACAGAATACACTAACCAGATATTAACTCCAGGAAAAACAAGATTTGGACAGGAAAGGCAACATGATCAGAGTGCACAATTTGGCTTAGCAGGGAACAGGGTTTACAAATTCATAAAAACAAAAATCTGAAAATGAATATTATCAGAACAGGAATGTAACTATATTATGAGAATAAAGAGAAGGAAAGAAGAGTTTAAATGAGCTATTATTCCATAAGAAGCCAATAGTAAATGTTTAAAATTGATGAATTAAGGATATTCATATTACTTAGAAATATGAATGTAAGATATAGACTTCCAGTTCTGTCACATGGAATAAAAAATTTTAGACTTATTCTATAGTCTCATAAAACTATAAAAATAAACAAAATATATGATGTAACTCTTTCTAGGCATCATACAAACAATATCACAAGGATGTGGTCCTTGAGAGAAGGGAAATACACAAGGCGAGCTCCACATTCATCCCAGCTTTCTGCCTGGGAATACTTTCCAACCCAAGGCCAAGGGAAGTGGGGCCAAATAGAAAGCAATCATCTTTCTGGGTGAAGGAAACAGATTTAAGAACAGGGCTGCTGAGGCAGCAACTAAGACTTGCTTGGAAGGAAGGATAACAGAGAGGAAGCCACCATGCAGAGGAGAAACTCCATAAATCTGCATAGGAATCTCCTTTCATCTTCAGCTGAATATTAAGTCATACATGCACAGGGCAAGATTTTACGAAGCATGGCAGAGAACAGTTCTGGGAATATGTGAACTATTCAGAGAAGTTCTGGAAATTGGACAGTGCTGGAAGAATTAGAGTTCTAACCAGCCAGACTGGAGATATTTCACTTAAATCCCAAGTATTCAGTTGAGACTCCAGAAAGTCATAGGAAAAATGGCTACTCTAACCTTAAGAGTAAAGGTTCAGCTAGACATATCCCAGTGAAAACTTAAAGTAAGCCTTAATATGATCGGACTGATCCACCAGAAAATAACTTCTTTCCAGAACAAAATTCAATGCACTTTAAAAGAAAATAACAAATCCAGATTACCAATAAATACAGTACATAATATCTAGTAAATCATCAAAAGTTATGAGATATGTTGAGAGATAGGAGAGTGTGACACATAATCTGGGAGGAAAGTCTACAGAAACAAATGCAGAGATGACACAGATGTTGGAATTGGCAGACAAATCTTTTTAAAATAGCTATTATAGATATATTTAAAGACTATAAACAAAAAGATTGACACAATGAGTGAACAGATGGGTGAAATTACAGTATGAAAAAGGAAAACTAAAAAATACAACTAAGTGGAAATTCCAGAACCGAAAAAAAATTATTATCAATTCTAAAGTGAAAACTCCACTGGATGGGCTTAACAGCATATTGGAAACTACAAAGTAAGGTATTAGTGACTGGATGATAGGTCAATAGGAACTATCAATACAAAACAGAGGAGAAAAAAGACTGAAAGACATGAACACAACTTTAATGACCTGTGGGCAATACCAAGTCATCTAACATACAGCTAATGGGAGCCTTGGCTATAGAAGAAAGATCAAGAAATAATTTCTTTTTAAGAGATGCAGTCTCACTCTATCACCTAGGCTGGAGTACAATGGTGCAATCATAGATCACTGCAACCTCGAACTCCTGGGTTCAACCAATCCTCTTGCCTCAGCCTTCCAAGTACCTAGGACTATAAGTGTGTTCAACCATGCCCAGCTAATTTTTTAAATCTTTTGTAGAGACAGGTTCTTGCCATGTTGCCCAGGCTGGTCTTGAACTCCTGACTTCAAGCAATCCTCCCACCTCATCCCCACAAAGGGCTGGAATTATAGGCACGAGCCACAATGCCCAGCCTGAAAACATTTTTGAATATAGAACGGCCAAAATTTTCTAAATGTAATGAAAAATATCAGCCTAGATATCTACGAATCTCCATAAACCCCAATCAGAATAAAAACAAAGAAGATTACACCTAGGACCATCATGATCAATTTGCTAAGAACTCAAGATACAGAAAAAAATCTTAAAAGCAACTGAGGTGGGAGGGGAAGATGATACACGATAACAAAGGGTAAACAATTTCTCATAACCAATAAGATAACTCAGAAGACAATAGAATGGCATAAAGCACTGAAAGACAAAACCTGACAACTTAGAATTTTATATCCAGTGAAAATATCCTTTGAAAATATAGGTAAAATATTTTCAGACAAAAAAAATTTGAGAGAATTTATGACCAGAAGACTTACACTACAAGAAATACAGAAAGTCCTTCACATTTAGTTTTTCTTTCTTTTTTTAATCACCCAGCTCAAAATGTCAAAGTTCTTCACATTGGAAGGAAATGATCCAGATGGAAACAGATCTAGACAGAGGAATAAAGAGCTCTGGCAATAGTAAATATATGACTTTTATGTGAAAAAATATAAAATACATTTTTCCTTATTTTAAAATTTCTTGGGGCCGGGCGTGGTGGCGCATGCCTGTAATCCCAGCACTTTGGGAGGCCAAGGTGGGTGGATCACGAGGTCAGGAGATCAAGACCATCCTGGCTAACACAGTGAAACCCCCTCTCTACTAAAAATACAAAAAATTGGCTGGATGCGGTGGCTCATGCCTGTTGTAATCCCAGCGCTTTGGGAGGCCAAGGTGGGTGGATCACGAGGTCAGGAGATTGAGACCATCCTGGTTAACACAGTGAAACCCTGTCTCTACTAAAAATATAAAAAATTAGCTGGGTGTGGTGGCAGGCGCCTGTAGTCCCAGTTACTTGGGAGGCTGAGGCAGGATAATGTTGTGAACCCAGGAGGTAGAGGTTGCAGTGAGTCGAGATCACGCCACTGCACTCCAGCCTGGGCGACAGAGTGAGACTCCGTCTCAGAAAAAAAAAAAAAAAATTAGCCAGGCATGGTGGTGCATGCCCATGGTCCCAGCTACTCAGGAGGCTGAGCCAGGAAAATCGCTTTAACTCAGGAGGCGGAGGTTGCAGTGAGCTGAGATCGTGCCACTGCACTCTAGCCTGGGCGATAGAGCAAGACTCTGTCTCAAAAAAAAAAAAAAAAAAAATTTCTTTAAAATACAATTGGCTCTTTAATGCAAAAATAATATCAATTTGCCCAGAAAGGCAAATGAATTGTAAGTGTGATATTATTTGCTCATAATTTCTAGGTAGAGAGGTCGAGGTACAGGCTAACATAATGACCTCAACAAAAACACAAAAACCCAAAAACCAAACCCAAGAGTGTTTCTTCTCCAGTGACTTATGCCATCTAGAAATCAGTTGGTTTCAGACTGTAATCACAGGTAGTCTCACTTAAGCCTTCTGCTACTCTAGTGGTGGTTGAGACTTACAGATATTGAAGTAACAAATAGTTTTTGAATACCCATTATATGCAAGGACCTGGGCTAAACATTACATGGGGGACACAAAGTATAAAACAAGTTAGAGAAGTTTACCATCAATCTCGCTCATTTACATATTCCTTCAGTGACACAAAGTACAATAAACTCTTTTACCAGCCATTGGATGATGCAGTGAATTATTATAGGATAGTCTCTAAAGAATCATGTATCCCTATATCCATACACTTGGGTAATCCTCTCCTATGCTGACTCTATATGCTTGAACATGTGCTTTGCTTTGGCCAATGGGACATTGGTAAACATAATACAAGCATAACCCAATACAATGGTAAACATAAAACACTTGAAAGATGCTTGCTTGTGCATTGAGGCTTGGTCTCTCTCTCTTTCGCTGCCTTTGGACCACAATATCATATGAAGAAGGCCAGGCTAATCTTCTAGAGATACATGACCTGAACAACAAACAGCACTAATCAGCAGATATGTGAGTGAGGCTATCTTAGACCATGTGGCTCTAGCCACACTGTTGAGGGAGTCTAGGTGAGACCAGCAGAAGAACCGTCCTGTTGAGCCCAGCCAAAATTGCTGATGCACAGAAATTATCAGCAAATACAATGGTTGTTGTTTTAAGCCAATAAATTTTGCTGGTTGTTTCTACCACAGTGGTTAACTGATAAAAATGGGATGATCTGGCTGTCACAAGGGCATAACAGCATGCCTTGAATATGTTTTTAAAAATCTAACAATTTTGTATTAGGGTTTACTCCGAGAAGAAGAACCATTAGTAGGTAATTACGCATATACCACACACACACACACAAATACACAAAACAAAAGATTTGATAAATGCAATTATGCAACTGCAGGAGCTAGTTAATCAGTCTCCATAAGGCTATTGTTTTACTGTCTAATGCTAGAATTTCAAGTCCACAGGAAGATGGATGTAAAGTAGGGAAGAGCAAGGACAAGACAGGATCCACAATTATCCACTAGAATCCAGGAGGATGGACTCAAATGTGTTGATTTTTGCCACCTCTGACATTAGTATCCTGCAGGAGAAGCTGGTGCCATCACCATGCAGCCGAACACAGGCTTCAGAGTTGTCCAGAAGTTAGAAAAGTTGAAAAAGGATCCAAGGGAAGGCGGAGCCATTGCAAGCCTGGCCGCTGCCCACGCCAACAAGGGCAGCAGGCAGATAAGTGACAATCTGTGTGAGTTACAAAACATCTTTGCTTCACTTCCACCCTCCAAGTTCACACAGTCATCTCTTTGGGGGCCTACACTAACTGGAGATGCACACAAGAGGGAATTCTGGGAAGTTCAGCCTACCCAAGGTGACACACTACAAAGCTGCCATCCATTCAGAAAGGTTCACATTGAAAAATGTCTCCCTCCCACCTTAGTTTCTTCATTTCTCTGCCTTCAAACAATCTGTTATCAGTATCAGTTTCCTGTGTTTTCACCCTGAAACATTCTATGCACATACAAATATACACAAATATCCAGCATGTGTTTTATTTTACATTAAAGATCACATATGGCTGGGAACAGTGGCTCAGGCCTGTGTAATCCCAATGATTGGAAGGCTGAGGTGAAAGGATTACTTGAGCCCCGAAGTTCAAGACCAGCCTGGGCAACATAGTGAGAAAAAATAAACTAAAAGTAAATTTTAGGCCAGGCATGGTGGCTCACGCCTGTAATCCCAGCACTTTGGGAGGCCAAGGCAGGAGGATCACCCGAGGTCAGGAGTTTGAGACCAGGCTGGCCAACACGGTGAACGCTATCTCTACTAAAAATACAAAAATTAGCCTGGCGTGCTGGCAGGCGCCTGTAATCCCAGCTACTCAGGAGGCTGAGGCAGGATAATTGCTTGAACCCAGGAGGTTGCAGTGAGCCGAGATCATGCCACTACACTCCACCCTGGGTGACAGAGTGAGACTCTGTCTCAAAAATAAGTAAATAAATTTTTTAAAATTTTAGTGGGGAATGGTGGCACATGCCTGTAGTCCCAATTACTCAGGAGGTTGAGGCACAAAGATCGCTTGAGCCCAGGAGATCGAG
This sequence comes from Theropithecus gelada, assembly GCF_003255815.1. Taxonomy (NCBI): domain Eukaryota; kingdom Metazoa; phylum Chordata; class Mammalia; order Primates; family Cercopithecidae; genus Theropithecus; species Theropithecus gelada. Next base: position 14,095,097 of record NC_037686.1, on the reverse strand, counting down.
GCTTCAGTGAGCTATGACTGCACCACTGCACTGCAGCCTGGGTGACAGAGCAAGACCTTGTCTCTAAACAAAACAAAACAAAACAAAACAGATCACACACTATACCCACGGATCAACATCTTGCTTTTTTTTTTTTAACTGAACAATATATCCTGGAAAAGTTTCCATATGAATATATATAAAGATTTGCATTTTGGGGTGGTTATATTTTATATATTTTGATAAAATAGAGATAGAGTCTTGCTATGTTGCCCAAGACGGTCTTGAACTCCTGGCTTCAAGTCATCCTCTTGTTTTGGTCTCCCAAAGTGTGTCTTTTTTTTTTTCTTTAATAGCTGCATAGTATCCCACTGTGTGGCTATATTATGATCTGTTTAATTAGACCCTAACTGATGAACATTTAGGTTATTTTGAAAGTTTGCTATGTTATACAATCCTACAAAGAATGGACTTGCACAAGAGTAAATGTCTTTATAATGGATGCTTATTGTCAATTTGGGGTGGTATCAACCAAAATTGAGGCCGGAGTGAGAGACTGATGGTGCCAATCAGTGTGTGTGGGCTGCAGTAGCAATAAAGTTGCTCTCAGACACTCAATTCACTTTAATGGACACCATTTATAAATTCATTTTACACCTTCTGTGAACCTGCACCTTTTTCTGTCTTTGACTTGGTCATGGGCTGCAACTGAGATTGTGTTGCTGCAGCCTGGTAAAGTAATCTTCCCAAGGAATAGTAACTAATAAGCAATTTAATATTTACGGGATCACTCTCTAAAATTCCTCATTGACAAAAATTTACTTAATGATATAGATGTAATCATCAAAAACACAGCAACATGGAAATCTATTGACAGATAAAACAAGGGATTGACAAAGCTGAAAAATCCTTAACTGTTCTGCCACCTCAATGTTACATTTGCCAACAGGGGACCTTGCAACTATCAGATGGAAGACAAGTTGTTTGAGCAAAGAAATGTGACACTCACAAAGACAGACTGGCCAGTTTCTTTTCATACCAACATTTTCATTGATTTTTCCATTATTGAGTGTTTGCTGAAAGGCCCTTCATCCCAAAGGGTTTTATAAATATCACATTTACTTCATTCCTACTTTTAAAGATTTAGACCTCTCTGGAGAGAAAATATTTTTCTTTTAGAAGTCATGGCTTTAAAATATAAGCATAGCATGTCTTGATTCTTATAGCATAGTGGCAGAGAGACAAGACATGTTCCCAAAAGACAAAAACAGAGCCACTCACAATAGTATACTCCAGCCAGGCGCGGTGGCTCATGCCTCTAATCCCAGCACTTTGGGAGGCCGAGGCGGGTGGATCACGAGGTCAGGAGATCACGAGGTTAGGAGATCGAGACCATCCTGGCTAACACAGTGAAACCCCGTCTCTACTAAAAATGCAAAAAACTAGCCAGGCGAGGTGGCGGGCGCCTGTAGTCCCAGCTACTTGGGAGGCTGAAGCCGGAGAATGGCGTGAACCCGGGAGGCGGAGCTTGCAGTGAGCCGAGACCGCGCCACTGCACTCCAGCCTGGGCGACTGAGGGAGACTCCGTCTGAAAAAAAAAAAAAAAAATAGTAGACCCCAAAGCAGTTTGTGGTACTGGCCTAAGAAAAGCCCTTGAAAAGCAGAAAGAGATCTGAAAAGCATGACCTCTGAGCCTTCCACCCAGACTCCCAGAGCCGTTTCTGGCCTTCCAGGTCCCTGCCATCTCTAACAGCCTGTGGCTCTAGAAGGCACTTACTAGACAGTGTGTCAAAAGGTCCAGATCCCAGAGAGTCAAGATTTTGAGCCAGAAAAAAGCAGTTTCAAGGAATCATGTAAAGTCTCTTTTGGCCAGCACAAAATATAAAAGCATGAAAACAGGGGAAATGAGTTGGACTCAGATTGGGGAGACCCTGAAATGCCAGATTGTGAGAATTGAGTAAAGTTATTCCACAAGAGGATTGGTCCCAAAAAGTGACTCCATATGAAAATACCTGATCAGGGACCCTGGGGAGGAAGTAATCTTCATAGCCATTTTATAAACAGGCACACGCAAGCCTGGATGAGAAATATTAGAATTAGGTCTGGAGAGTGGCCGATTTCCAGGTCTGTGCTTCAGCTATCTAGCAAGCATGGCTACTTACAGGGCTCAAAAGATTTACAAACACATTAGGAAGTCTCAGCAGAGCCAAAAGCCAGGCGTGCTCCCCATTCCCAGGCCTGGTCTCCTTCACAGAAAGGCTACAACAAAACTGAGCCATCGGCCTCCAGCCCCATCATGAATCAAATACAGTGAGAATGCTTCGTGAGCTGAGTCCAAACAAGTTCCCACTGGGGCCTACAGACCAGCTCCTAATTAATAGGCTCTTGGCCCACAAGTAAGAGTAAAAAAATGTTTGCAACAATGAAAGGAAGACAAAGGGGGAGGGGGTCACAAAGAAAGCAGAAGGGAAAATTATGATGGGAAGATGGATCCAGGTCTCCAGTTAGCTAGCTGAGCCATAACTCAAATCTGTATTTATTTGTTCAAGTCAGATGTGAACAACTACATAAATTTGATTCCTGGTTTTGTAATTCAGCCTACACAGCAAAATCTGAGAAAGCAACTGTGTTGATAGGTTTCAAAAATACAGACAAATCTCCATCCGTTAATATTTTGCTCATGCTAGCTTGAGGCACAGCTAGTGCTAAGGTCTGGGAGAGTTCATCCAGAGGTGGGGAGTTGCAGGGGAACCAGACAGAGATGGAGAAGTGAGGAGACTGCCCTGACAATCTGGCTTCTGAGTGTCACTCTGAGATTCCTATATGGACACGTCTTCTGGGAACTCTTTCTTCTCCTCACTTTCACAGGATTCAGGACCACAGGCCAGAGAGGGCTTGGGGTTGCTGTCTAAAGTGCTGGCAGATTAGAAGAGGGTGCTAGGAGCACAGAAAACAAGAGACTCTTTTAGAATAATCAGGAACACGACTTCAGAACGTTTGGAACCTTCCATGTGTCTTTACATTTGATGTGTGTTCCTGTTGCCCATCTTTTGGCATAAATTTTCCGGCACCCTCTAGCCTGATCATGTCTTCACATACTAGAGAAACTTGTAATAAGGAACATTAGTTTTCGGAGATCAGATATCAGCACAGTCAATGACAGACTTCCCATCGACAATTGGTTAGCATTCTTAAAATGTGTGAGTTGATGTTTTGGAACCAACAACACCTTTTTTTTTTTTCTCTCTTGAGACACAGCCTCGCTCTGTTGCCCGGTTTGGAGTGCAGCGGTGTGATCTTGGCTCACTGCAACCTCTGCCTCTTGGGTTCATGTAATTCTCCTGCCTCAGCCTCCTGAGTAGCTGGGATTACAGGCGTGCACCACCATGCCCGGCTAATTTTTATGTTTTTAGTAGAGGTAGCGTTTCACCACGTAGGCCAGGCTGGTCTCAAACTCCTAACCTCAAGTAATCCACCCACCTCAACCTCTCAAAGTGCTGGGATTACAGGTGTGAGCCACTGCACCCGGCCAATAACACCTTTTGTGATAGAAACAGTGTTGGCCAGATGCGGTGGCTCACGCCTGTAATCCCACACTTTCGGAAGCCGATGCGGGCAGATCATCTGAGGTCAGGAGTTCGAGACCAACCTGGCCAACGTGGTGAAACCCCGCCTCTACTAAAACTACAAAAATTAGCCAGGCATGGCGGCACGCGCCTGTAATCCCAGCTACTCAGGAGGTTGAGGCAGGAGAATCACTTGAACCTGGGAGATGGAGGTTGCAGTGAACCAAGGTTGCGCCATTGCACTCCACCTGGGCGAGCAAGACTCCATCTCAAAAAAAATTAAAAAAAAAAAAAGAAAAAGAAACAGTTTTACAAGTGGAGATTAAGTCCCTGTGCTAGTTCACAAAGTTTATTTAATAAAGTTCCTAAATATTGTGTGTGCATTTGCAATGAAAATATATAATATTGGAGATAACTTTTTGTCAATTTTTTTTAAATTTTATTTTATTTTTTGAGACGGAGTCTCCTCTATTGCCCAGGCTGGAGTGCAGTGGTGTGATCTCTGCTCACTGCAACCTCCGCCTACTGGGTTCAAGTGATTCTCCTGCCTCAGCCTCCTGAGTGGCTGGGATTACAGGCACGCGCCACCACACCCGGCTAAATTCTTTTGTATTTTTAGTAGAGATGGGGTTTCACCATGTTGGTTAGGGTGGTCTTGAACTCTTGACCTTGTGATCTGCCCGCCTCAGCCTCCCAAAGTGCTGGGATTACAGGCGTGAGCCACTGTGTCTGTCCCAAATTATGTTTTAATTGTGGATTATGCTTGAAGTAAAATTACAAAGGCTATCATGGGAAATCAATTTATGATAGTGTCTTCAAGGCAAAAGGGGTTCTGAATTCCATCTCACTTGGAGAATGGAACTTGGAACTTGGGAGAAAGTCACACACAAAACACACATACACACACCCCAAGCAGCAGAACATGTTCATTCTGGGAAAATGTTTTTTCTGGGCGGGGCACCAGCAGGAGAACAAGGCTAGTGGTTCTCATGGGTAAGATATTGCTAGGATGTTTCTTTATCAGAGATTTTTAATTTGGAAAAAAACAAAGCCTATTTAATTTCTTAAATGGTGAAGAAACTTTTAAGCCAAATTTATATTTTTCCTAATACATTTCCTCCTAAGGCTTTAATCTTGTATGGTTCCCACACCAGCCGGCTGGGCTGGCCCTTCCCTCCCAGAGGCAATAGGGCACACTGGTCCCGCTCCTGGTTCGTCCTTACGGACTGGGTGATTTTGGACCTGGCAACCTCATTTACCTACTCCTTAACCCAATCAAATTAAAAATAAGGACGGTAACTTCTGGTAAGTCAACCTCATAGAGTCATGGTGAGCTCTAAATGAACTAATAATATTGCCCTCCTTTTCTGTAATACTTTAGCTTTCTAATACATTCACACATTTTATTCTCCTGCCAATTTAGGGAGAAAAAAAAAAACCTAACTATTTAGACTTTAACATCCTCCAAGGGGCCGAAACAGAAGGAAATAAGTAACAGTCCCAGAGTACTTGGCAACTCCTGTGCCCACCCAACACACCACTGCCTGCCCCCACCTCTTGTTGGCCTAACACCAGCTGGAAAACTAACTGGGAAAAACCCTGTATTTCTTGTTTCTTCTTTAATAACTCGCTCAAGTGCATAAAGAAGCCCCAAGTTTTGATTGTGGAGATAGTTAAGAAGAATGTTATTCTCACTCACTTTCACAAACGTTTCCCTTGGCCAGGCGAGGTGGCTCACACCCATTATCCCAGCACTTTGGGAGGCGAAGGCAAGAGGATCACTTGTGGCCAGGAGCTCAAGACCAGCCTGCACAACACAGCAAGACCACATCTCTATTTTTTTTTTTTTTTTAAGAAAAATCAATAAATTTCCCCACATTGCCAGTGACAGGCACAGGATCTAACCCAGGTGTACCCATCCAGGTATTGCTTGTGCTTAGCTGGTTCATGGAAAATCAAAGAGTCCCTCTTCCTTCAGCAGGTGGCAACATGCAGGCCTGCCTACTGTCCACAACGTGCTCATTTCTTGCTCGCTCGACCTTCTCTGTGGTCACCCTCAACTCACACCTGGATGGAGGCACAGCAACTGCACAAAAAAGTCATGAGTCAATCGGCGGTCACTGAGACCACGCTCAACAGTGGAGTCACTGGGTTAATCATAAATCATGGTTGTCCTCGCCTAGTCCTTAAGACCAGAGTTCGCCCTTCTCAAAGTCAGTCCACGTCCTCCCTTTGAGTAATGGGTCTGACAACCTCAACTCAAACACAAGCCTGCCCACCATGCAGACTTATCAGGGGTGCTCGCAGGGTGCGGGAAGGCGCAGGGAGAGAACAAGGGCCCCTGCCGCAGGGTCGGGCGTTATCGGCAGGACGGGGCCACGGCTTGTTTTCCTTTCTCTGAGCGTGTGAGCTGGTGCCCGTGTACAGTACCAGGCGGAGTAAAAGGTGGTTGCTGGGCCCCTCTGTTTGTGAGGGCTGTTGACACAAGGTGGGGTCCGGGCGATGGAGGCTGATTCCCGCCCTATGTTTCTGATAGCCATAAATGAGAGAAATTCTACAGGCCCCTTTGCCTGGAGCTTGGGAGTTCCACCTTGCTGGGGAAAGAGGCTTTTTGAATCTTGGGAAGAGCTGAGCTTTCCCCTTCAGTGGAACGACGCGCAAGAGAGAGCACGTCAAAGAAGAGGGGTTTCGGCGGGGCGCGGTGGCTCACGCCTGTAATCCTAGCACTTTGGGAGGCCTAGGCAGGTGAATCACTTGAGGTCAGGAGTTTGAGACCAGCCTGGCCAACATGGTGAAACCTGTCTCTACTAAAAATACAAACATTAACCAGGTGTAATGGCGCCTGCCTGTAGTCCCAGCTACTCGGGAGGCTGAGGCATGAGAATCGCTTGAATCTGGGAGGCAGAGATTGCAGTGCAACAGAGCAAGACTCTGTTTAAAAAAAAAACAAAAAACAAAAAACAAAAACAAAAGAGGCAGGGAGTGGTGGCTCAGGCCTGTAATCCCAGCACTTTGGGACGCCGAGGCGGGTGGATCACCTGAGGTCAGGAGTTCAATACCAGCCTGGCCAACATGGTGAAACCCTGTCTCTACTAAAAATACAAAAATTAGCCCGGCATGGTGGTGCGCGCCTGTAATCCCAGCTACTCAGGAGGCTGAGTCAAGAGAATCGCTTGAACCCAGGAGGCAGAGGTTGCAGTGAGCTGAGATCATGCCACTGCACTCCAGCCTGGGCAACAGAGAGACTTGTTCTCAAAAAAAAAAAAAAAAAGTAAAAAAAGAAAAAGAAAGAAAGAAAAAGAAAAGAAAAGAAAAGAAAGGGGTTTTAGTGAACTATCACATGCAACAGTATCACGGAGAAAAGGCACTAAGAACTCGAGAACTACTGCGGAGAGCGGGGCCTGTGGTTCTTCCTTCAGCCAAACACTTGTCTCACCTGGGGCCTACAAGACAGACTAAGGAAGGGCCCGTTCCCCGAGCAGAACTTTAGCTCTAAGGCCAGACCACGCCTTGAAGTATCTCCCATTTTCTCTAGTAATTCACCTGACCCATAGACTCGTGGGGAAAGTTACTTGGATTTTGCTGCCTACAGTCCTCTGGGAGTAAATGCAGTATTTACTCCGGTTAAAAATGCCGCATGGCCTACCTGACCTGGTTCAGGGCTGTTGGCATATATTTCGGAAATTAACCTTATTCCTAGCCTAAATTTCTCCTTCCTACCTAAATTTTCTGTTTTCTTGTGGTGCAGTTGTGTAGTTGTGAGCTGCTTATAATTCATACCGGAAAGGGGTGAGCCATAAGTCCAAAGTAAAATACTTCTAGAAAGGAGCTTTACATGCCCTTCCAGGACAGATTTCAGACAGTTCTACGGGAAGTCCTTCAAGCTGTGTTAAGACTATGATGCATTTGGCGGAGGAATTTGGCAGTGAAATCAGGTTTTAGGGACTTTGGGAAATTGGGAGAGATCTAATTTTCCTTTGGGTCAAAATACAAGTCGTGACTCCACATCTTTTTTGAGCTAGCTTGGGCTTTGGGCTCAGGCTGAAATCCCAGCCCCTTCACTTACTAGCTTGTATCCTGGGCACATGACTTAACCTCTCTGAGGCTAAGGTTTGCTCTCCATGACTATGTAGGTCATATCCACAAAGGGTTATTGAGTTCATGCATGTGACTATCCCTGGCACAGCACACAGGGGGTTAACAGATTTTCCAATCTTGCTTTCTTTTGTTTTCAAGCTACTCTCTCTTTTTCATCCTGCAACCATGCATTTTCTTTAAAATGTATCACAGCATCAGGCCAGAAAACAAATAGCCCCTATGTTGCCACCAATGGAAAGAGCATTTTGTTCACTGGTATATTCATGCGGGAGCTAGTATAGTGGTTAAGAGCGCAATTTATAGAGCCAGGCAGCCGGATTTCAATGTGAGTTCCATGTACAAGCTCTAGGCCTTGGGCCCAATACCTAACCTCACTAAGCTTCAGTTGCTTCATCTGTATACTGGTGGTAGTATTACACACATCATACACGTTTGAAGAATCAAATGAGATAATCCAAGTGAAGTGCTTTATTTAGTGCTCGGCATATATTAGGTTGGTGTAAAAGTAATTGCTGTTTCTGCAATTACTTTTAATGGCAAAAACCACAATGGCTTTCACACCAACCTAATAATAAGCATCCCAGTAATGTTAGCTATGGTTAGTGTTTATTATACTATAATTATTGTGGTTATTGTTGGTTTTGCTGTTATTGTAATATGGTATCATCATTATTCATATTGGGAACAACAAAAAATTGGTTTAGCTCCTTGAATCTCAAATTTACTGCCATAATCTTTACTAATAATTGTAGTAGTCTTGATAAAAAATTTGTCCCTCTCTACCTCCTATGGGTCAGTAGCAATTTGATAATATTATGTGTTATTACTTATTAGAGTCAGGCATTGTGCTAAGTGCTTTCCATGAATTATCTCATTAAATCCACATAGCAACCTGTAAACTTGGTTATTTATTGTCCCATTTCACAGCCAAGAAAAAAGGTTCAGTGAGAGGAGGTCACACTGGAAGTGGCAGATGGGAGAAGTCCCTAAACTAGCTGGGTCTCAGAAGCTGAAAGGATTACACCGATAATGATCTCCAAGATTCCCGCCCAGCACCATCATTTATTATTTTGAATTGATAACAGTTTTGCTTTATTACCATCTGCCGTATATGTGAATTTATTCTATTTGGATGGAGTCTAATGTATAAAGAAAGCTATTGTGACTCTTATAGAAGACTTTGCTCTAGCAAATTCTATGTAAATAGGCCGATTTCTTTCAGTGTCTCTTGTCTCTATGCTCCCAAAGCCTTGAAAGAACACTTCCTCCATGTCCAGCACACTATCTCCTTCTGACATGCTCCTTTTTCCTCCATCTCCAGCACACTGTCTCCTTCTTACACGCTCCCAGCCCTCCTAACTTCCCCCTTCTGCCAACAGTGTCCACACCTCCCCTCCTCCCCCTGCCATCCCTACACCCAGACCCGCGGCGCATTCCATCTGCCACCAAGTCCTCACGGCTATTTCTGTCAACATTATCAAGACCCAAATCCGACCAGCAACAGCCCTCACTTGGAGTCCAAAGTCACTTCAGAAAGGCTGGAGAACTCTACAAATGTAAGCTGCTGCTATTATCCCCTCCATATAGATTCGTACACTGATAATTTGTTCCTTGAGGACAGGAATTTTAAACTTTAACATACATGCAAATTACTGAGGGATCTCATTAAATGCAGATTCTGCTTAGGTTACTCTGGGGTGGGGTCTGGGCATTTTGACAGCTGCCTGGATGCTGCTGGTCCCAGACCATACCCTTATCTCACTTATAGCTCTCAACACCCCTTCAAGGAAGGAATATTGCTCACATTTTATAAATGATCAATGGGTGAGAGAGGTTAACAGATGTATCCAAGGTTCCAGAGCCGGTGGGTAGCAAAGCTGCGATCTGAACCCAGCTAGATCTTTTTGACTCCATACAACAAAAAAAGAAAAGAAAAGAAAGAAAAAAAAGAGTATGCGCGCACACACACACACACAGAGTTATCTTTACATCTGTATAATGATATCAAACATATTTCATTCTTTATCTCATTTTAACAGCATGACCCTCATAAATGCCTAGAGAAACTTTCAGTGCCCCATGTTGTCCGAACTTAATAAACATTCAATCCGTAGGTGGAGCAGGAATGTCTGGGACCTGCTGCTTGGGGGGCATCTTCCTTTCCTTATGAGCAGACTCATGAAGACCTTTCCTAAAGGTTTCCCTTGGGACTCTATCCTTTACTTCTGTTACTGATTAAACTTACTGACTCTAGCACTTTTTTGCCTCTAGTAATTCAGTACCATTGAGAACCTGACAGATACGTGTTTCCTAATTAGTTTGAATTATGAAAGTAAGGGTGTGAATAATAGCGACCATTAGTGGCGAGTCACTGCCATCTCACGAAGTAGAAACAGGATGTTTTTAAGTCAGCAAAAAAAAGGGGATGCAGCCTTGCTTCTCCAAGGGGGGAAGCTTCTCTGCGGCAGCCATGAGCCAGTCCAACTCTGGCTGCCTTTTCAGGGCGCTGTAATCCAGTTGGAAGATGTGTGTAGGGTCGGAAGGAGGAACAGGAAGACACAAATTAAACAGAAAACACACAAAACGAGGCAGCAAACACACAAAAGATGATTACTGGGCAGCTGTCCTGTGAGGGGAGAGTGGACGCCATAGGAGGCTGAAGGAGGTGCTCCCGGGAGCCGGTGGACAGGAAGGTGTCATGAGGAGGCAGGACTTCAGCTGGGACTTGAAGGGAGAATGGGATTTGGAGATAATGGCGTTCCAGGTGGAAGTCATGGGCCACCCAGACAGAGGCCCAGGAGATAGGGGAGTGAACCAGGATGTTCTGAGGATGGAGTGGAAGTGGGAGGGATCCCTGCCCATGAGACAGAGCAGAGAAATCTGGGTGGGAGGACTGCTTAGTGGAGACTTGATTACCTGGGGGTCCTTGCAAGCCAGGCCAAGGAGTGTGGCCATCACACAGTCGGGGAGTGACTTGAGGGAGACGGCAGGTCAGGGAGTAAGCAGTAGACAGGCCATCTAGTCAGGCAAAGTGGCTTTGGACCCTGGCTTCACTGTGTAATCGGTACAAAATAGGAGGGGACACGCCTGTTTGAGCTTTAGGTACCTCTATTTGTTACTTGGGCCTGATAAGTATTGTCCCAGGGCTTTTCTGGGGCCCCTCACGGCATCAGAGAACAGGAATCCAGTCCAAACAGACCCGGAGAGGCAGAGACCCCAGGTCCTGTCCCAAGCACCTGCCACAGCTCTGTGCCCAGGGCCGTTTAGAGGGGCCAAACAGGAACAAAGACAGGGTGCCACTAGCCACCCCGGGTAGGACGCTTCTGTCCTTTGTCAGATATGAGCCAGAGGTCCAAGTGAAGGATATTTAGTTTGCCTTCTTGCTAACAGATTAGATGAACAAATAGTACAAGGCCTTCCAGAACAATGAGCCCAAGAAAGGGCTGGGCCAGAAAGGACGTGAATCTGGGGTTCCTGACTCCCAAAGCACAAGGCCCAAAGGCCGCCTGGGTAAAAGGTCTGAGTCTGCCTGGGAGGGACCCGCAGCTGCTCAGGCCTGCTCCTTCCTGGGTGATTTCAAAAGCTACTCCTGGCCTTCAGCTCGCAGGACTGTACGCCTTCAAGGATTCATTATTCAGTAAGAAGTCAGATGCTATTTGGAAAACAAACATTTCCTGCGTATCCATCCAAGTGGGACACTTTTACATCAGAACACTATCTAGCTGCCCTGTCATTTAGGTATTTTTAATCCACAATTTACAAAGACATTAAGCTCAGAGAATTTGATCCAAGTTTCAGAGCTTGGAAGCCACAAGTCCAGGATTCAATCCTTGGTCTCATTCCTTCCCAGCCACTGTTTTTATCCAAGATGCCACAGTGACCTCTTCCCTACAAGAGCCTGCCTGGAGGCTTCCGGGAGGCTCAAAGTCAATCAAAGCTTTCTTGGCTCTGTTTTCACAGTTTGGGAAATGGTACCAACACAGGCGTTTCTTCCTACTGTTTGCCCATCATGACACACCCACCGTTGCTTCTTTAGACTGCCCCTGTGCTATTCCCAGAAGTGTTACTGCTACTACCACTACTACTAATACAGATGATCTTCACATATTGAGCTTCTACGGTGTGCTCAGCACATGAGTTTATAAATGTATGGTCTTATTTAACCCTATAATTATACCTTTTTTTTTTTTTTTTTTTTTTTTTTGAGACAGTCTCACTCTGTTGCCCAGGCTGGAGTGCAGTGGCCCAGCTCACTGCAACCTCTGCCTCCAGGGTTCAAGCAATTCTCCTGCCTCAGCCTCCCAAATAGCTGGGTCTACAGGCTCATGCCACCATACCTGGATAATTTTTGTATTTTAGTAGAGAGGGGGTTTCACCATGTTGGCCAGGCTGGTCTCAAACTCCTGAGCTCAAGTGATCCACCCGTCTTGGCCTCCCAAAGTGCTGGGATTACAGGCGTAAGCCACTGCTCCCGGCCTATATCTGTTTTCTACATTAGGATCCCAAAACACAGAGAAATAAACCCACTTGCCCAAGATCACCCAAGTGGTAAGTGGTGAAACTGGGATTTGGATGCTTGAACTCTGACTTCAGAGCATGTGAATTTAAGCACTGAATTCAGTACACATCCGTACACACCCAACCTGTTCTCCCTATTTCCTGTCTTGATCATTTTGGAAATAATCAAAACAGGAAATAAATGTGACAAATAAACTTGTCCCAGGTCCTTTCCTTGAGAACTAACATCACCATCTACCCATCAACCCACTGGCTCTAGCCAAATATCTAAGAGTCATCTTGATTCGTGTGTATGTGTATATATATATATATATATATATATATATATATATATATTTTTTTTTTTTTTTTTTTNCGCCCAGCAAGTAATCATTTTCTTACACTTATTAACACGTAAGCACTTAATAGTAGAAACTATGACATACTTTTCTCTCTTTTTTTGAGACAGAGACTGACTCTGTCACCCAGGCTGGAGTGCAGTGGTGCAATCTTGGCTCACTGCAACCTCCAACTCCTGGGCTCAAGTGATTATCTTGCCTCAGCCTCCCCAGTAGCTGGGATTACAGGTGCCTCCCACCACATCCACTTAATTTTTATATTTTTAATAGAGACGGGGTTTCACCAGATTGGCCAGGCTGGTCTTGAACTCCTGCCCTCAAGTGATCCTCCCGCCTCAGCCTCCCAAAGTGCTGGGATTACAGGCATGAGTCACTACACCCAGCCTTGATTCAGTGTATTTTCACATACTGATAATTATAAAGCAGGCAGAGTCTTATTTGAACCTGTGATTATTCTATGTAACAGAATTTGAATCCGTTAGCATGGTGATTATTCTTCCTGAGCAGGAGACACTAGTCTCTGTTTGGTCTTTAGCCATGAAACACTTTTATACACATCACACTAAATCTCATTCTCTCCAACAAGCGCTGTCCCTCCTCTGAACACGTGAGCCATCCAGTCTAAAACAAAGAGAAACTTTTATGACTAGCCACATTGTTTTCACTTTTAAACAAATCTACAGAAAGGAACACTCATTACCAACATATTTGTTAATTGTAAATTGCTATCATCAAACCCAACAAGGTTTGGGCCTTTCAAGTGTTGGGAGTTTGGAATTTGGGAAGCCAGGATTGGGGTTTGAGTAGGAGGTGGCATTCTTAAAGAGATGGAAGGATCCTATCCATCCAATCAAAGAATCGAATCAAAGAACAAACTTCCCAATCTTTTGCAATCCATGCATACCTTAGTGAGAATCGCAAAATGCAAAATAAATTATCATATTAAAATTGACTGGCATAAAATTCTCATGGTGGGAAGAGAAATGGAAACCCCAGCTCACTCACGGCCTGCTCCTGTCCTCAGCTCGGCCAATGGGAAGTGCATTCCCAGCATCCATGTGGTCTCCATGATGTGATCGAGGCCAGTAGTGTCCCCCCGAGTGGCAGCTGTGCAGCGTCGAAGCTCCTCTGACATACACAGGACTCACCTGCTGCATCCTCTGCAAACTGCCAAGGGTAAGAAGACACTGTGTGACCCTCCAGTGCTGCACCACCAGCCTCACTGCGCTGCCTTTCCTCTGTATTGTAAGTATTCCCTTTACTTAGCTGACACTTTCAATTTTTTTTTCCTTTTTTTTTTTTTTTTTTTTCCTGAGACAGAGTCTAGCTCTGTCGCCCAGGCTGGACTGCAGTGGTGCGATCTCAGCTCACTGTAATCTCCGCCTCCCAGGTTCAAGTGATTCTCCTGCCTCAGCCTCCCCAGTAGCTGGAACTACAGGCACCTGCCACTATGCCCGGCTAATTTTTGTATTTTTAGTAGAGACAGGGTTTCACTGTGTTGGCCAGGTTGTTCTCTAACTCCTGACCTCACGATCCACCCGCCTCGGCCTCCCAAAGTGCTGGGATTACAGGCGTGAGCCACCGCGCCCAGCCAACACCTTCAATTTGTAAGTATTTGCAGCCAGGCAGCCTTCTGGTGTCAAAGATGTGGAGTGCTAGAAGAAGCTACCAGCTCCCACGAAACAAGAGTGGTCACGGTGGGATTTTGAAAAGCCCCTTGGCTCTTACCTCAAAAAGCCCTCAGAGCCTAGGAGAATGGAGTTGCCAAATGGCATAGAAAGTGATTGTTCTGTGTTACACCACTGCTTGGACAGTGGTTCTCTGTGCCCATGAAATGACACCCACCAGCCAAGCAACAGAAGTAGTTGCCGCTTGGAGCCTGTGCAAAACTGAGCTGCTTGGGAAGTATAGAAAGCCCTTTTCTCTGAAAACAATATTCTGAAGTATTTGTCAAAATACTGTTATGAATCTTTTAAACTTTACAAATCTGGCTGGGCAGGTAATTCACATCTATGATCCCACTTTGGGAGGCTGAAATGGGAGGATCACCTGAGGCCAGGAGTTCAAGATGAGCCTCGGTAACACAGTGAAAACAAATAAATTTTAAAAAAAATTTTTTTTTAAATTGAGGTGGGCATGGTGGCGTGCACCTGTCGTCCCAGCTACTCAGGAGGCTGAGGCAGGAGGATTGCTTGAGCCCAGGAGTTTGAGGCTGCAGTGAGCTGTTAGCCTGGATGACAAAGGAAGACTCTGTCTCAAAAAAAAAAAAAAAAAAAAAGCAAAAAAACCCAATGCCTTTACAAAGCTATTTTTCTGTTATAGAGATAATCATGTTAAGAGTGAAAGGTTAGGCCAGGCACAGTGGCTCACACCTGTAATCCCAGCACTTTGGGAGTCTGAGGCAGGTGGATCCCTTGAGTCCAGGAGTTTGAGACCAACCTGGGCAATGTGGTAAAACCCATCTCTTAAAAAAAAAAAAAAAAAAAAAAAAACCCACAAAAATTAGGTCGGCGTGGTGGCTTGCGCCTCCCAGCTACTTGGGAGGCTGAGGTGGGAGAATCACTTGAGCCCAGGAGATAGAGGTTGCAGTGAGCCAAGATCATGCCACTGTACTCCAGTCTGGGCCACAGAGTGAAACTCTCAAAAAAAAAAAAAAAAAAAAAAAGGTGAAAGGGTAAATGTACTGTGTCAGATATTAGGTATTGTTCCATTAAATGTTACAAGATACTTGACTATAACTTTATTTTAACTAAGGGCTAACCTCAAAAACTGATAGCCATCTTAAAATGAAGATGACAAGCATTCCATTCTCAAATAATCTAAAATGTATTCCCAATCAGATCAGTAGGTTTTACCAATATTAACATTTCTATCCTTTCCCTAATTGATTGTTTATTTAGCTGAAGGCCTATATGTGTGATATGCTACTGGCATATCAAAAGAGGATTGTTTTTGAACCTGCACGGTGATTAATTCTGCATTTTCATTCGTTTTTTGCAGGGAGGGAGTAGTTTGAGTATAGTGTATTGGAAAGAGAAAGGGTTTTGAAAACAGAAGGATCTTAATGCAAATCCGGATTGAACCATTTCCCTCTTTGTGGTCTGGGCTAGTTCATTTCACCCCTCTGAGCCACCGTCTATTTTTCTACCAACCTCTGTCACAGGTTCCAGCAGTGATTCAGTAAAATTTCATATTTGGGAGCCTGCCACGTAATAGGAGCCCCTTACCTTCTCTAATTCTTTCTTACGTGGTAAGCATCTCTAATACGCATTCACACCTGGTTTGTGGAGTCTACCTGCATGCCTCAGGTGACGACGTGAGAACGTGGTTCACGTGAGGTCTGATCTCACAGGGCGGTGCTGGCCAGGCCCAGCATTGCAAAGATTCCTTCTATTATTCCCAAATTCTTCTCATTTTTTAACACTCTTTGCCCTTTTCACTAGGTCAAATGGAAGGGTATGATCTCTACAATAAAGCCCAGACTTATTTTTCCCATAGGCCCCGATAGCCCCTGTTCTGTCCCAAGGAATGATGTAGCAACTCCTTAAGAATTCCTACCCAGCATTCTTACTGGTGAAACCTGGGTTGGTCATTACAACTATTTTTGTGGGATTTTAAAAAATAAGACATAGAAAACAAGCAAACATGTAACCATGCATTTGTGCTATCCTTAGGTTGTTATGGTTAAAAAGGGATGATTGATTTTAAGTTAAATATTCCTCATATGCTGATCCACCCCTCGAGTACCAGCTTTAATATTTTATAGACTACGTGGTCTGACCTATTGACCCAGCTCCTGATGTGCCCACAGACAAGCCGGAAGGGCCATCCTTCCCACTGGCTTTGCAATCTGGAGGCTGACAACCACCCACCCTGCCACCCGTCAAAGTCGCTGCTGGTGACTCTCGCCCCCAGCAAGCTGCCGCCCTGCCCCCACTTTCCCAAACATCTTGGGCATCTCAAACAATCCAATTACACTCAGGTTGTTTAAACAAACAGCAGCACAATTCCCCAGCCCAGAGCCCCAACTGAGGGATTCCCTTGGGCAGACTCTCACCACCTCCACCCCCAACTACAAGCCACTTTCAGAGAAGAGCAGCCCTGAGCACAGACAATGGGCTCTGGGTTAACAGTGGGTAGTTTTCCATGTCTAAATGTTTGCAGACACTTGGTAAAGTGTCCCAGGCCAAGTTTCCAAAGGACAATACCTCCACACCACTGAGTTTGTTTAAGCAGGCAATCCCAGATAAGAAGGGGGTTGCCCCTCCTCTTCAAAAGCCAAGAATGCAAGACAGGGGCTGGAGGCAATGCTGTGGGAGGTTGGGACAAATTCCACTGGAACAAGGAATACTTGAGTCCCTCTCTCCACTCCCACCCTCCCTTAAAAGAATAGGTTTATCCTAAAGAAAAGGTGAAGTCAGGAGGTTGGTGGAGTTTTTGTAAGTATTTCACAAATAAGACAACTGGGACAAGGCAGAGTGCTATTTACAATGCCACAGCTGAGCTGGATTTAGAAGATGCAAGGCGTGGTGGCAGCACCTGTAATCCCAACTACTGGGAAGCTGAGGCAGGAGAATGGCATGAACCTGGGAGGCAGAGTTTGCAGTGAGCCGAGATCGCGCCACTACACTCCAGCCTGGGCAACAGAGTGAGACTCCGTCTCAAAAAAACAAAGAAGAAGAAGAAGATGCAAGGATTGCTTACAATTTCTCACTGAGCAGGTATTCAGTCCCCGCAGAAGGACTGACTACCTTCCCCACTGGGCAGTTCACATCATGTAAAATGCCAGTCAATGCCCAATGCCTTACATTTTCTGTTGAAAAGCAAAAGAACCGGCCGGGCGCGGTGGCTCAAGCCTGTAATCCCAGCACTTTGGGAGGCCGAGGCGGGCGGATCACGAGGTCAGGAGATCGAGACCATCCTGGCTAACATGGTGAAACCCCGTCTCTACTAAAAATACGAAAAAAACTAGCCGGGCGTGGTGGCGGGCGCCTGTAGTCCCAGCTACTCGGAGGCTGAGGCAGGAGAATGGCCTGAACCTGGGAGGCGGAGCTTGCAGTGAGCGGAGATCGCGCCACTGCACTCCAGCCTGGGTGACACAGCGCGAGACTCCGTCTCAAAAAAAAAAAAAAAAAGAAAAGCAAAAGAACCAACCATTCTTATCTCCAGGCCAATTCTAAAGGGCTGCCACCAAACTTGTAAGGACCATCACTCGCCCAACAAATATTTCTAGATCATCCACTTAGAACAAATCCATATTGGTACAGGGGCAGAAAATAGAGGCAGTATCTAGATTCACATGTGATAGAAAGTGGTGTCTTATTTATTTATCTATTTATTTATTTATTTATTTATCTATCTATTTATTTTGTAGAGATGGGGGGTGGGGGTCTCCCTATGTTGTCCAAGCTGGTCTCGAACTCCTGGCCTCAAGTGATCTTCCCACCTTGGCCTCCCAAAGTGCTGGGATTACAGGTGTGAGTCACTGCATCTGGCCTGTAAGTGTCTTAAAAGAAGAGCAAGAAAAGACTCTGGAAGCTCAGAGAAGAGATGGCTTCTGGCTGAGAGGAGGTGAGCTGATTAGAGAAAGCTTCACAGAGAGGAGGTGTTTGAGTCAGCCCTTGAACCTATAGGAAGGGTGGAGATGAAAGCCAGCTCCATCATCAGGCCATGGATAGGCTCTTCCTATATATTTCTAGTTCTTTCTACATCTCTAGATCCTTCAGTTATTAAAACAGGTATTCTTATATATTCTGGGTCACAGATCGTTTCAAGGGAATCCTTGAAAGCTGTGGATTCCCTCTCCAGAAGAATGTACACATTCCAAAATACAACATGCCATTTCAGCCAGTGCCCAGACTTATCTGGGGACTTCTGGTTAAGAATTCTTGGGATCAAATGTTGGCAGACCCATTTCTGCCAGGGTCTGATAGAATTGAGAGAAAAACAAAATTTCCATCTATCCTTTACCCTTTTATTCATATTTTTTAAATTAACTAATGTATTTGGTCTACAAAACCCTAAAGAAGAAAGGAAAGGGCTTCTTCACTTTCCATGTTATTTGAAAAGTCCATTGATCTAATGAGCGACATCTTGGGAGAAACAGAAAGTCTTTTGTACCTTCTTTGGGTTGCAGATTCCGAAGAAGGCTTTTCAAAAGCCCAAAAACTGACACTCTGAAAGTGGCTTTCACAAAGGAATCTAAATCAGACTTCAGCATGTCACTTATACAATATCTGAGAGCCACAAATACAGATAGAAAGGTCTGGCTTAATGGTGTAACACCGAGATGGCACTGAGCCTCACTCATCCTTTGCACACCAAACATGTTTGAATGAATAAATCACTGATTGAGGGAGTGGATGAGAAGTTTTATGACAGAACAAATGGGACAGATACACACGGAGTTTTGGTGAGAGTAAAAGTGTAGGTTGGCCAGGTGTGATGGCTCACACCTGTAATCCCAGAACTTTGAGAGGCCAAGGCAGGTGGATCACCTGAGGTCAGGAGTTTGAAACTAGCCTGACCAACATGGAGAAAACCCGTCTCTACTAAAAATACAAAAAATTAGCCAGGCATGGTGGCACATGCCTATAATCCCAGTTACTTGGGAGGCTGAGGCAGGAGAATCACTTGAACCCGTGAGGCTGAGGTTGCGGTGAGCCGAGATTGCCCCCTTGCACTCCAGCCTAGGCAATAAGAGTGAAACTCTGTCTCAAAAAAAAAAAAAAAGTGTAGGTTATTTTTTACTGTACTTCATTCCAGAATACTGGATAAATAAAACAGATGTGTAAACAAATAAACAGATGTGTATGTAAATAAAACAGATGTGTTAAATATTAATTTGAGCAACTACCTAAAATATATGCAAGCTCATAATTTAAAGGTATTTGACTACAATCTTGATATATCTGAAAATTTTTTTTAAATTTTTTTCTACAACTTTTATTTTTATTTTTTCCTATAATTTTGATTTAACTTTTATACAAGGTGTGAGACTTGAGGTTCTTTTTGTTTTCTTTTGTCTTGTTTTTTGCCTATGGATGTCTAATTACTCCAGCACTGTTTATAAAAGGCTATCTTCTGTTGAATTGCTTTTGTACATTTGTTAAAAATTAGTTTTGTATATTTGTGTGAGTCTATTTCTGTGTTCTCTGTTCCATTGATCTATGTACGTATGTCTCTGCCAATGCTACACAATGTTGATTACTATGTATATTAAGTCCTAAGATCAGGTAGGTTGATCCCAGCACAGTGGCTCACACCTGTAATCCTAGCACTTTGGGAGACTGAGGCTAGAGGATCACGTGAGCCCAGGAGTTCAAGACCAGCCTAGGCAATATAGCAAGACCTCATCTCTCTTTTTTTCTCCTTTTATTTTTACTTTTTATTTTTTATTTTTTGAGACAGAGTCTTGCTCTGTTGCCCAGGTTGGAGTGCAGTGGCACAATCTTGGCTCACTGCAACCTCCATCTCTGGGGTTCAAGTGATTCTCCTACCTCAGCCTTCCTAGTAGCTGGGATTATAGGTGCACGCCATCACACCTGGCTAATTTTTGTATTTTTAGTAGAGATGGGGTTTCACCATGTTGGCCAGGCTGGTCTCGAACTCCTGATCTCAAGGGATCCACCAGCCTCAGCCTCCCAAAGTGTTGGGATTACAGGCATGAGCTACCATGTCTGGCTTATTTTTTTTTTTTTTAATAAAAAACAAAATTAAAATCAGGTAGGCTGATTCTTCCCACTTTATTCTTTTTCAAAATTGTTTTAACTATTCTAGGTCCTTTGTCTTTCCATATAAGTTTTAAAATAATCAAAATCCTGCTGGAATTTTGACAGGAATTACATTAAAGCTGTACTTCAGGCCAGGCACAGCGGCTCACACCTATAATCCCAGCACTTTGGGAGGCCAAGGCAGGCAGATCATGAGGTCAGGAGATTGAGACCATCCTGGCTAACACAGTGAAACTCCGTCTCTACTAAAAATACAAAAAATTAACCAGGCATGGTGGCACGGGTCTGTAGTCCCAACTACTTAGGAGGCTGAGGCAGGAGAATCACTTGAACCCGGGAGGCGGAAGTTGCAGTGAGCCGAGATCGTGCCATGCACTCCAGCCTGGGTGACAGAGCAAGACTCTATCTCAGAAGAAACAAACAAACAAACAAACAAACTCCCTGTACTTCAATTTGGGGAAAATTGACATATACTATAAATGAGTCTTCTAGTGCATGAGGGTGGTATTTCTCGCCATTTATTTAGATATTGTCTAATTTCCCTCGTTAGCATTTTGTAGCTGTGTCAATATACAAATCCTACACATGTTTTGTTAGACTTCCTAAATATTTCTCTCTCTCTCTCTCTTTTTTTTTTTTTTTTTTGAGCCAGAGTCTCGCTCTGTTGCCCAGGCTGGATAGCAGTGGCAGGATCTCGGCTCACTGCAACCTCCACCTCCTGGGTTCAAGTGATTCTCCTGCCTCAGCCTCCTGAGTAACTGGGACTACAGGCACATGCCACCTGAGACGGGGTTTCACTATTTTGGCCAGGCTGGTCTCAAACTCCTGACCTTGTAATCCACCTGTCTTGGCCTCCCAAAATGCTGGGATTACAGGCGTGAGCCACAGCGTCCAGCCTATTTGTCTCTTTTTTTGAGCGATTATTAATGGTGTAGTATTTTGTTGTTGTTGTTTCCATTGCTAGTATATAAAAATACAATTGATTTTCATGGTCTATCCTGTATCCCATGACTTTGCTGAACTCATTTGTTTTAGTTCTAGAGGTTTTTGTTTTGTTTTTTAATTCCTTGGGATTTTCTATGTAGACAATTACGTTACCTGCAAATAAAGACAGTTTCCATTTTTTCTTTTTAACCTGTATGTCTTTTATTTCCTTCACCTGTCCTGTTGCACTGAGTAGAACTTCCAGAACTATGTTGAATGTGAGTAGTGACAGCACACATCCTTACCTTCTCCCCAGTGTCAATCTTTGATTATCAAGTATAATGTTAGTGGTGGATATTTTATAGATGTTCTTTATCAAATTAAGGAATTTCTCATCTATTTCCTATTTTTCTGAAAGTTTTTATCAGGAATAGGTACAGAATTTGCCAAATGCATTTAATGATAAATGGGTTAATATCAAGTTATTTTTCTTCTCTGGCCTGTTAATATGGTGGATTACATTGATTGGTTCATTTTACAAAGTCTGAACCAGTCTTGCCTCCTACAATAAATACCACTTGGTCTTGGTGTTTAATTATTTTCATATATTGCTGAATTCTATTAGCTATGATTTTATCAACAATTTTTGAGGCCCGGTGCGGTGGTTCATGCCTGTCATCCCAGCACTTTGTGAGACCAAGGCAGGAGGATCACTTGCATCTAGGAGTTTGAGAACAGCCTGGGCAACATGGCGAAACCCCATCTCTACAAACAATACAAAAATTAGCCAAGTGTGATGGCCTGCACCTGTAGTCCCAGCAACTCGGGATGCTGAGGTGGGAGGGTTACTTGAGCCTGGGAGATCGAGGTTGCAGTGAGCTATGATAGTGCCACTGCGCTCCAGCCTGGTTGACAGAGCAAGACCCTTTCTCAAACAAAAAAAAAAAAATAGGATTTTTGAATTCATATTCACAAGCAATATTGTTACGTAGTTTTCTTTTTTGTCAGTCTTTTTCTGGTTTTGTTATCAAGATTATACTAGCTTCATAAAATGAATTGCGAAGTGTTCCCTCTTCTGTTTTCTGGAAAAAATATTGTGTGGAATTGGTGTTACTTCTTTTTTCTTTTCTTTTTTTAGTTTGTGTGTGTGTGACAGGGTCTCACTGTGTTGCCCAGGCTAGAGTGCAGTGGCATAATCATGTCTCACTGCAGCCTCGACCTCACAGGCTCAAGTAATCCTCCCACCTCAGCCTCCCAAGTAGCTGAGACCACAGGATTGTGTCACCACATCTGGCTAATTTTCTTTTTTTTTTTTCTTTTTGTAGAGATGAGGGTCTCCCTATGTTGCCCAGGCTGCTCTTGAACTCCTGGACTCAAGCAGTCCTCCCACCTTGGCCTCCCAAAGTGCTAGCATTATAGGTGTGAGCCTCCACACCCAGCCTAATTCTTGTTTAAACATTTGATAGAATGCTCTGGCAAAACTATTTACGTCTCAAGATTTGTGTGTATGTGAGTGTGTGTATGTGTGTGTGTGCAGGGGGGGTTCATTATGAATTAAATGTCCTTAATAACTACAGAGGTAGTGAAATTATCTATTCCAAATTAGATGAGTTGAGGTAGTGTGTGTGTGTGTGTGTGTGTTCTGAGACAGAGTCTCACTCTGTCTCCAGGTTGGAGTGCAGTGGTGTGATCTTGGTTCACTGCAACCTCCGCCTCCCAGGTTCCAGCAATTCTCCTGCCTCAGCCTCCCAAGTAGCTGGGACTACAGGCACATGCCACCACGCCCAGCTAATTTCTGTATTTTTAATAGAGACAGGGTTTCACCATGTTGGCCAGGATGGTCTCCATCTCTTGACCTTGTCATCCACCCGCCTCGGCCTCCCAAAGTGCTGGGATTAGAGGTGTGAGCCACCATGCCCGGCCTGTAGTTTGTGTTTTTTGAGGAATCAGTACATTTTATCTAAGTCATCTCAGATCTAAATTTATGGATGTAGAGTTGTTTGCAGTATTCCCTTATTGTCCTTTTGATGTTTTCAAGATATGTAGTGAAAGCCCCTGTTTCCGTTCTGATAGTTGTAATTTGTCTTTTTTTCTTCCTTGCTTTGTCTCTCTTTCTAGAGGTTTGTCAATTTTATTGATCTTTTTAAAGACCAATCATTATTTCATTGATTTTCTTAATTGTTTTTCTGTTTTCAATTTCACTGATTTCTACTTTTATCTTTATTGCTTCCTTCCCTCTGATTGGCATAGGTTTTTTTCCCTCTTTTCTAGCGTAAGCTTTTAATGCTATAAATTTTCTTCTCAGCACTGCCTTAGCTGTATCCCACAAATCTTGGGATATTTTATTTTCATTTTCACTCAGTTCAATATGTTTTTAAACTTCCCTTGACACTTCCAAAAAAAGACTTTCCTCTTTATGTTTAGTTTCCAAGTGTTTGGAGATTCTCCTGTTAACCTTTCTGGTACTGATTCCTAGTTTGATTCCACTGTGGTCATAGACACTTAGTATGATTTCAACTTTCTTTTTTTTAAATTTATTTAATTTTTTTAGAAATCAGGTCTTGCTGTATTGCCCAGGCCAAAGTGCAGTGGCTATTCACAGGCGTGATCATAGTGTACTACAGCTTCATGTTACTGTGGTCTCAAGCTATCCTCCCAAGTAGCCAGGACTACAGGTGCATGCTACCACCCCCTCAGTATAATTTCAATTCTTTTAATCATATCTTTATATGTATCTTTACATATATCATTAATGCATCCTTTTTTTTTTTTTTTTGAGACGGAGTTTCACTCTGTCGCCTAGGCTGGAGTGCAGCAGCACGATCTCGGCTCACTGCAACCTCCGCCTCCCGGATTCAAGCAATTCTCCTGCCTCAACCTCCCAAGTAGCTGGGACTACAGTGCATGCCACCACGCCTGGCTAATTTTTTGGATTTTTAGTAGAGACGGGGTTTCACTGTGTTAGCCAGGATGGTCTCAATCTCCTGACCTTGTGATCTGCCTGCCTCGGCCTCCCAAAGTGATGGAATTACAGGCGTGAGCCACTGCACCCAGCCCATTAATGCATCTTTACACATAACTTTAAATGCATCTTTAACGTATTATATATTTTGTAAATTGGGTTTATTTCAATGTGACCTACCAATATCCCCAAGGGCTTGTTTGTGAGTACTTCCAGCTTCTGGTTTATCTGAAGATAATAGCTCCTTTAGACATTTTATTAAATTGGCCTATTTTCCATAGCAAGCAACTGAATTTTGGATTAAAAAGTCTTTTTCATCTGCAATATTGAAATTTTAAATGCCATCAGCTTTTTCCTTTCTTTCTTTTTTTTTTTTTTTTTTTTGAAATGGAGTCTCACTCTGTCGCCCAGGTTGGAGTGCAGTGGCACGATCTCGGCTTACTGCAACCTCCACCTCCCAGGTTCAAGCAATTCTCCTGCCTCAGCCTCCCAAGTAGCTGGGACTGTAGGCACGCACCACCACGCCCAGCTAATTTTTGTATTTTTAATAGAGATGGGGTTTCACCATGTTGGCCAGGATGGTCTCAATCTCTTGGCCTTGTGATCTGCCCACCTTGGCCTCCCAAAGTGCTGGGATTACAGGCATGAGACACCATGCCTGGCCCAGCTCTTCTTTTGATGTTGCATCTTTTTTCTGTCCCACACTGTCCTCAAATGAGAGACAATTGGGAGATGGCTAAGCCAAGGGGTCCATGGGGGAGGACAATCTTCACTTTGCTAAAAGTCAGCTAAGGAGGCCATAAAACATACCCCTGCTTTCGCCTCTCTATCAATCTTAGAGAGCCAAGCACAAGGAAAAGGCAAGATTAGGATCACTCTCTAAAAAAAGCCCCTAGCTGGTAAGGAATGTAAACCTGGCAAAAGATTTTCCAGGAAAATGGGTAAGATCCAGAAGAGGGAGAGGGACAGGGAAAGTTTCCCATTTCTTCCATTGTCTTTCCCAGTGCTGACTGCCACCAGTTCCCCACAGTGATCTACTACCTCACTCTAGGCCCTGGCAGTCCCTTGCTTCATTCTGCAGCCCAGGTGAGCTGGCCTCACACATCTTGCAATCTGTATTTCCAAAATAACTTATTCATCAACTCCTGTAAAAAATACTAGCCTGCACCCATACCCTTTACTGGCTTAGTGGGAGCAGGGGGGATGCCGATCCACTTCCAGAGGCTCTGATGAGCAGGCCAGGGATGTTTTCCCAGCGGAGACCCAACCCTCCAGCCCCTCCTGCTTTTCTCCCCAGCATAAACACAAAGCAGAGACCAAGCTCCCAGCAGGATGACCTATAAGTGACCCTTGGACTGACCTAACACTCTGGTCACTCTCACCAACAGATTTGTTTATCTTGGAACCTTGGAGCCTCTGCACCCAAAAGCTTCGGCCCTAGACTCTAAGTCCGCCCCCAGCAAACTGTCAGTCACAGCTTAAGTGCATGTTGGGCAGTTGCATGACAGCCTTAGTTTATTTACCAGAACCTGATGTTTATGCTGTCCAGCAATGAGTAGGGGCCATCAGCTGCTGAATTTAGTAAGCAAAGAGGCAACTAGACGTCTCCAGTGGCCATCAGCCTTCATGCCCACAAAATTATCAGGGAACTCCAATAGTGTGCCTTGCTGCCTCCACCCTCAGAAATTAGAGGTGCCCTGGAGATCCAAATTTGGCATCTCCATCCAAAGGAGGGATCTGTGTTCAGGCCATTTTCCTGAGAGCTTTTTTGTTTGTTTGTTTGTTTTTTGAGACAGTCTCACTCTGTTGCCCAGGCTGTAGTGTAGTGGTGTGATCTCAGCTCACTGCAACCTCTGCCTCCTGGGTTCAAGCAATTCTCCTGCCTCAGCCTCCCAGGTAGCTGGGATTACAGGCACACGCCCCCATACCCTGCTAACCAAAAGCTTATTTTTATGAGACCTATGTGTCACAGCTATATCTAAGACGAGAAAGAAGCTTTAGCTTCTAACCCTGAGTGCATGATGAAAAGCTTGTCTGACAGTACCACAGGCACTGTTTACAAATGAGAGTGACATCGTGATATTTACCTAAAGAGAGACAGATGCTTCCCAAGTTGTGGCACTGGATGGAGGGATGATCAACAAATTCAGAGCAAAATGGAAATCAAATTTTTACTTTTTTTTTTCCTCTTTGCCTAGGCTGGAATGCTGTGGCACAGTCATAGATTACTGCAGCCTCAAACCCCTGGGCTCAAGGAATCCTCCTGCCTCAGTCTCCCAAGAAGATAGGACTACAGCCATGTGTCACTAATCCTGGATAATTTTTTGTAGAGACAGGGTCTCACTATATTGCCCAGTCTGGTCTCGAACTGCTGGGCTCAAGTGATCCTCCCACTTCAGCCTCCCGAAGTGTTTGGATTATAAGTGTGAGCCACCACACTCAGCTTGAATTTTTTTTTTTTTTTTTTTTTTGAAGTGGATTTCATTTTCCCAGATACAATCACTTAAAGAACCCCAATTATACTCCTATTCACATTTCATTGGTAATCCCAAGGGGATTATGGCTGTTTGGAAGATTGAATTCATTCTTGCTTACACCATCTCTACACAATGTCTTTAAGAATGCCTTTTTCAAACGGCTAAGTAAGGTAAACATGAACTTCTAAATAAATGAGGCTGAACGAAGAAAGATGACGAGGTTGATTACTGAGGTGGGCTTTTTTCCCTCCTCTTAGCAGCAGATTTTAAATAGATCTGAATCTTCAAGGACTGCTTTTATTTGGTAGACAAGATGAGGGGAACGAGAACTACCCCTTCAGCGGGCAGTGCAGGACAGGGACTCTCCCCGTCTCTTTATCCCATTAAAGTCCTGCTGGTCAGTGACTCACAAGGCCCCTCTATTATCAGCCTTGGCTTAAATAAACCTTCTGCCCCTGCACCCACCCGCCTCCCTCCAAGCTGCAGGCCCCATCCATCAATGTCACCTTTGCAGAGTGGCTGCCATGACAGTTCATGATCATTAACCAGCCCTGGTGTGCTTTGTGTTAAAAGTTAAGACACATCAAATGCAGCAACTCCGCAGTTCCTTAAAGTTACAGGAGACAGGGATGCACTAGGGCTGGGGCCCACCAAACTTGACGCACAGCTTTGACAAAAGGTGAAAGATGAGCCCTGGGTTTAAAAATGCCTCAGTGTCCCTCCCTGCCCCCAACTTCACTCTCAGGGGCAGAAACCAGGAGGAAAACAGACACTGAGAATTGGGCTAAAGAGCAGCGATGAAACAATGTGAGCCACAGACACAGCGGCCCTGCTCCGGAACCCCCAGCTGCCTGCCCTGTGACGTGGTCCCCCCACCCCACCCGGAACAGACAGGCTGCTCCACGGTGAGAACCTCACAGAGAACGTGCCCCTTTCTCCTGCACCCTCATCTCCTGGGCCTTCCTCCTCCCGGGCTCAAATCGCTGTGAGAAATGGAGGTTGGGCAGTTTCTCTTTCTGCCTCTCAAAGGTTTAGAACACCTGAGTAACAGAGCATGTGAGGGGTGTTGTTTGTGCCTTTGGGTGCCCCTGCTTACATTTCATGATTTCCCTCGGGGCCGCTGTTTAACGAAGACATTTGCTTTTCTTATCATGAGTTTTCTGTGGCAAGGCCCAGCTTGGGGAAATGACCTTGAGAGGAAGTTGGAAGAGGGAAAGAGGGAGCTGGCTCTGCCCGCCAGTATGTAAAAATTAAATAACAAAAAGAGAAACAAACAAGCAACCCACAACCGCCCTGCCACCCAAGCAAATGTCTTTGCATGCGATTCTCCCGTCCCTCTATGCGTTCACATGACATATACTCTGCCCCTCCCACAGGCCGGGCATTGAGTTAGGCCCCAGGGTATAAAGAACCAAAAATGGGTTATAACTCTTCAGGAGCTTAAATTCTATGAAGGTAGACAAAATACCTACAATAGATATAGCCATTGGGGAACCAGAAAAAGGAGAAGGGGATCTGTTCTGACGCGATGTGTGGAGAAGGCTTTGGGGATGTGGCCAATTGGCCAGATCTCAAGGTATGAGCAAGACTTCAACAGAGAAGGAGGAGGAGGTGGAACAGCATGAGCAGAGGGAGAAAATTTATGACAGCTAGCATTCATTAAGTGTGCACTGAAATTCAGGCAGTACACCAGCATGTTGCACACCTGCACTGTAGCCACCGGCCATAGTGCTCATGAGCACTTCAAATGAGGCTGGCCTGAATTGAGATGTGCCCTGATGAGTAATGCACATCAATGGTTTCAGTGATTTAGTATGAAAACAATGTAAACTATCTCAGTAATAATTTTATATTGATTACATGTTAAAAATGATGGTATATTGGATGCATTCGATTAAATAAAATATATTAGTCAAATTAATTTCATCTGGGGCCACGCTCGGTGGCTCACACCTGGGACTCCAGGTGTGATCCCAGGAGGCTGAGGCAGAAGGATTGCTTGAGCACAGGAGTTGGAGACCAGCCTGTGCAATATGGCAAAACCCCATCTTTACAAAAAATACAAAAATTAGCCGGGCATGGTGGTTCATGTCTGTAGCCCCAGCTACTTGGGAAGCTAAGGTGCGAGGATGGGTTCAGCCAGGGAGATCGAGGCTGCAGTGAGCCATGATCACACCATTGCATTCCAGCCCGAGCAACAGAGCAAGTCCCCGTCTCAAAAAAATTAAAAAATAAAAAATAAAAAGGCCGGGTGCAGTGGTTCACACCTGTAATAACAGCACTTTGGGAGGTCAAGGTGGGCAGATCAAGAGGTCAAGAGATCGAGACCATCCTGGCCAACATGGTGAAACCCCGTCTCTATTAAAAATACAAAAATTAGCCGGACATGGTGGCGCATGTCTGTAGTCCCAGCTACTCAGGGGGCTGAGGCAGGAGAATCTCTTGAACCCAAGAGGCAGAGGTTGCAGTGAACCGAGATCACACCACTGTACTCCAGCCTGGCGACAGAGTGAGACCCCATCTCAAAAAAAAAAATTTCAACCATTTAAGGGAGTAGAGTGACATGTAAGGATCCCTTCACACCTGGCCACAATTCCCGCAATTCTTCCTCATCACCATTTTATTGGATTCCCTAAGAGGTTCCCAAGGCATCACAAACATACATATATATAAAATTTCCCTTCTTGTACAAATGCTGTGGCCTCTTTTTCAACTGTTTTATATATGGACTAATAAGATTTTGCTGAAGAAGAGATTTCTCCTCTTTAGAAAAGTTTTAAAGCTACTTACTCTATCGTCTCTGAGGTCCCTTTGAGTTCTGAAATCCTTGGACTTTGAAGTGTAATTTTATTGTTTGGTTCTGCTTTTCCACCATATTGTTGGTCATCGGTTTGATTTATTGGATGTGAAATTCTAAGCCAAGAACAAGGCCCTTTATTAGAACATTGCTCCTATGGGAAAATATGATTTACTTTACAATAGGTCGCTTTATGACATAGAGTAGCTCCCTGCAACATAAAATGTTGAACTGCATGGTATTTTTGCCATATGTATTTATGAATCCAATCGAAATGGAAACAAAATTGTCTTTCTCTTACTAAAAAGAAGAATAAAGCTTCCTGCTGCTTTAACTGCAAATGACTTTTGCATTATCCTGTGTATTTGTATGTTTCAAATCTCAGCCCCCAGCCTTTTAGTAGTTCATTGGCTTTAGGTACATTCATTATTTAACCTCTGTCTATCTTATTTTCCTTGTCTGGATCACAGGGATAATCTTCTCTACCTCACAGGATTAGGAGGAATAAATGAAATCTTGTAAAGGTGCTTAGCTTAGCTCCCTAAATATAAAAAAAAATATAATTTATTATTATTGTTATTGTACTTATATTTATTGACCTCTGCTATGTGCATAATATATAAAGATGCGTAATTTTTTTTTTTTTTTTGAGACAGGGTCTCACTCTGTTGCCCAGGCTGGAGTGCAGTGGTGCAATCACAACTCACTGCAGCCTTGGCCTCCCAGGCTCAAGCCATCCTCCTGCCTCAGCCTCTCAAGTAGCTGGGGCCACAGGCACACACTGCCACACCTGGCTAATATTTTAATTTGTTGTAGGGACAGGGTCTCACTATGTTGCCTAGGCTGGACTTGAACTCCTGGCTTCAAGCGATCCTCCCACCTTGGCCTCCCAAAGTGCCAGGATTACAAGCATGAGCCACCATGCCCAGCCAAAGTGGATAAATTTTATCGCCTATCTCATAAGACTTTTTGTGGATTAAATTAAATAATAGCCATTAAGCCTTTCTGGTACCAGAGGTATAGTAATCATTCAGTATTATAGTACAGTTAATTCTTGGAAAAACATGGGATTAGGAGTGCCAACTCCCTCCCCAGTCAAAAATCTGAGTATAACTTTGACTCTCCCCAAAATTAACTACTAACAGCCTACTCTTGACCAAAAGCATCACCAATAACATAAATAGTCAATGAGGCCTGGCACAGTGGCTCATGCCTATAACCCCAGCACTTTGGGAGGCCAAGACGGGTGGATCACTTGAGGTCCAGAGTTTGAGACCAGCCTGGCCAATATAGTGAAACCCTATCCCTACTAAAAATTCAAAAATTAGCCCAGTGTGGTGGCACATGCCTGTAATCCCAGCTACTTGGGAGGCTGAGGCAGGAGAATCACTTGAACCTGGGAGGCAGAGACTGCAGTGAGCCAAGATCGTGACACTGCACTCTAGCCTGGCTGACAGAGAAAAACTCTGCCTCAAAAAAAAAAAAAAAAAAGTCAATGAACACATATTTTGTATGTTATATATATTATATACTATGTTCTTACAATAATGTAAGCTAGAGAAAAGCAAATGTTATTGAGAAAAACCATAGGAACAGAAACTATATTTACTATTCATTAAGTGGACGTGGATCATCATAAACGTCTTCATCCTCATCGTCTTCACATTGAATAAGCTGAGGAGGAGGAGGAGGAGGAGGAGGAGTTGGTCTTGCTGTCTCAGGGGTGGAGAGGAAGAAAAAAATCCACAAATAAGTGGACCCCCAAAGTTCAAACCTTCGTTATTCAAGGCTGAACTGTATATGCTTGTAACTTTTATAAACTAAAACCTTTAAACTAAAGTAGCATGATATATACAGTTGTATACTTACTGCAAAAACTAATCAGATCATCAAGCTGACATTCTTTTTTTTTTTTTTTTTTTTTTTTTTCTCTAAGATGGAGTCTCTCTGTGTCTCCCAGGCTGAAGTGCAGTGACCCGATCTCGGCTCACTGCAACTTCTGCCTCCCAGGTTCAAGCAATTCTCCCTGCCTTAGGCTCCCAGGTAGCTGGGATTACAGGCACCCGCCACCATGCCCAGCTAATTTTTTGTATTTTTTAGTAGAGACAGAGTTTCACTGTGCTGGCCAGGCTGGACTGGAACTTCTGACCTCAGGTGATCTACCAGCCTTGGCCTCCCAAAATGCTGGGATTACAGGCATGAGCCACCACTCCCGGTCATCAGGCTAACATTCTTAATGCTATCCTAAATTGGTGCTACTCTAAGGGATTATTCCCTCATCACATTTGGCTTTTACACTCACAGATGAAAGGTGACGTTTAATACCAAAGAATATTCACTGCTCTTCCATGTCACTCAAAGGCCTCACGCATGCCATCTCCTTAATTCAAATCCTCATCAGACTCGAAACCAAACCCATTCTAGACACCATTTTATAGCTAAAGAAACTAAAGGTCTGTGTCAGCTAGGGACAGAATTTGGGTCTTCTTTTTTTTTTTTTTTTTTCCTGAGGCAGAGTCTTGCTGTGTTGCACAGGCTGGAGTGCAGTGGCGCGATCTGGGCTCACTGCAACCTCCACCCCCCACCAGGTTCAAGCGATTCTCGTGCCTCAGCCTCCCAAGTAGCTAGGATTACAGGCGTGAGCCACCACACCCAGCTACTTTTTGTATTTTTTAGTAGAAACAGGGTTTCACCGCATTGGCCAGGCTGGTCTCGAACTCCCGACCTCAGGTGATCTACCAGCCTCGACCTCCCAAAGTGCTAGGATTACAGGCGTGGCCCACCATGCCTGGTCAAAATTTGAGTTTTCTTTGACAAGATCCTAACCTCACACCATCTTCACCACAGGCCTCTAGGCTTAGATAAGTGGTTTTCATACCCTGGCTCTGGTTTGTAATTGAATTCTAAAAGAGCCTGCTTGTGGCTCATGTCCTCCAGGACCAAAGGACTCAGAACCTCATGAAGGTTCATATGAAGTCAGTTAAGTGAGGACACTGGATAGCAGCTGGACACCATTTAGGCTGTTTGACCCAAATCTTGTGAAAATATTCCCGCAGTGGGAGAGAGGAAGGTGAGCAAGGGTTGAAAAACTAACAAGTACCTAGGTGATGGGATCATTCGTACTCCAAAGCTCAGCATCACACAATATACCCAGGTAACAAACCTGCACATGTATCTGCTGAATCTAAAATAAAAGTCAAATAAATGAATTAAATATTCCAGCTTGGCATAGTGGCTCATGCCTGTAATTCCAGCACTTTGGGAGGCCAAGGCAGGAGGATTGCTTGAGCCCAGAAGTTTGAGACCAGCCTGAGCAATAGAGTGAGACCCCTATATCTATTTATTTGTATTATAAAAAAAAATTTTGGCCAGGTGCATGTGGTGGCTCACACCTGTAATCCCAGCACTTTGGGAGGCCAAAGTGGGCAACTGCTTAAGCTCAGGAGTTTGAGACCAGCCTGGGCAACATGGCAAGACCCCGTCTCTACTAAAAAAAAAAAAAAAATTAGCCAGGAGTGGTGGCAAGTGCCTATGGTCCCAGCTACTTGGGAGGCTGAGGTGGGAGGCTCACTTGAGTTGGAAGGGGGTGGAGGTTGCAGTGAGCCAAGATCGTGCCACTGCACTCCAGCCTGGGAGACAGAGCAAGACCCTGTCTCAAAAAAAAAAAAAATTAATAAATTAATAAAAATAAATTTTTAAAAATTCTGGGCCGGGCACAGTGGCTCACGCCTGTAATCCCAGCACTTTGAGAGGCTGAGGTGGGCAGATCACCTGAGTTCAGGAGTTCGAGACCAGCCTGGGCTACATAGTGAAACCCCCGTCTCTAGTAAAAATACAAAAATTAGCCAGGCATGGTGGCAACACGCCTGTAATCCCAGCTACTCAGGAGGCTGAGGCAGAGGTTGCAGTGAGCCGAGAGTGCACCATTGCACTCCAGCCTGAGCGACAAAGCAAGACTCTATTTCAAAAAAAAAAAAAAAAAATTCTCCTAAAGATAGACTTAACTGTGTGCTAAACATGCTAGATGGACCTTGATGAAGCTGATAAAAGGAAGGGCAAAAGGAAAAGATTTTTTCTTTTCTTTTCTGCCACATACTGCAGACACCGCAGAACAAGTGAATGTGAGCTTCAGGTGGAAAGTTGTAGTCACCTTGAAACCAAACCTTGGGAGTTCTGAATCCAAAAGAAGAGATGTTAGGTTTCTGAATGACTGACAACAGGCTTTTGTTGATCTTGTAACATATTTTGGCACTTCCCCAGTCCCGTTATTTATGGGGTTGTACTTTTGAGTTTGGATTTATACAGATGTTTGCTGCTTTCATCCCAAATGGACTTTTCACCAACCCTAAGAGCATCCCTGAGGGAGGTGAGGAGCAGTGCTCTCACCACTTCCTAGCAACCCAGGCACTGCCAGGCCAGGCCGACCCGTTCACTGACTGCAAGGGAAGAGCGACAGGCAGAGAGGACACGCTGGCCCTGCCAGTGCCAAGGGGAAGAACAACTTGGTTGCTGCCCATCAGCACCAGGACACAGAGGGGAGAGGTTAAAGGTGAAGAGGTGAATGTGCGACTCCCTGGTTCCTAATTCTAGAACCACTCTGACTCCCAGGCCAGCTCAGGGAAGACAAAGAAACCAAAACACACGGCTTCTTAACGTAGTTGCTACGGCGTGTTGGTGGTGGGTCTGGAAATAGGTAGAACCATTTTGGAGGCAATTTGGCAGTGGCCACCGAAATGTAAATATGTATTTCTTTTGACTCAGCAATTCTGCCTCTAGAAATTCACTCCACTGGCATGCTCACCCAAGTGCAGAAGAATATTCCTTGCAGCAATTTTATGTACTGTAGCATCTTTTTGTGAAATTAAAAACTAGAAACAATCTAAATGCTCATTAATAAAAGAGTTGTTACATAAATGATGGGGGCAGATCAATCTATGCCATTGTTAAAAGGCGCAAGAGGATCGCTTGAGCCCAGGAATTCAAGATCAGTCTGGGCAACATGGCGAGACCCTGTCTCTATATTAAAATAAATC
Organism: Theropithecus gelada; assembly: GCF_003255815.1. Taxonomy (NCBI): domain Eukaryota; kingdom Metazoa; phylum Chordata; class Mammalia; order Primates; family Cercopithecidae; genus Theropithecus; species Theropithecus gelada. Next base: position 14,060,672 of record NC_037686.1, on the reverse strand, counting down.
TCTATATAGAGACATGAAAAGATCATTGAGATTGTTCTGAAAATACACATTCATGACTAATGAATCATACTCTGCCACCCTGCAGTAACACTGTATGCCTTTTTAGAGAAGGCAGGGGAACCGAAGCAAAAAGAGATGAATCTGGAAGAGTGGCACTTGCAGATATCCTCAGGTGGACAAGGGAGGCTTTAGTGGGGAAAGGGCTCCTCTATGATGCAGAAACCACAGGGCGGAAGGAGCTGCTGTTCTGCTGGCTGCTAACTAAGCTTCTTCGGTTTGTTTTTGGAAGGCAGGGAAGAGGGACAAGGGACTCTCAGGAACACAGTGTCAGATTGTGATTGAATCATCATCCTGGCTCATGGGACTCTATTCACTGATGTTTTTTGAGACAGGGTCTCCCTCTGTCACCCAGGCTGGAGTGCAGTGACATGATCACAGTTCACTGCAAACTCCACCCACTGGGCTCAAGCAATCCTTCCACCTCAGCCTCCCGAGTAGTTGGGACCACAGGTGGGCACCACCACACCTGGGTTTTGTGTTGTTCTTGTTTTTGTTGTTGTTGTTGTTGTTTAGTAGAGACGGGGTCTCGCCACATTGCTCAGGCTGGTCTCAAACCCCTAAGCTCAAGCAGTCTGCCTGCCTCCACCTCCCAAAAAGTGCTGGGACTACAGGTGTGAGCCACCACACCCAGCCATCTGCATCGACTTCTGCACCTGCCATTACTTGGGTACTTATTTTTAACAATGCAATAAGCACCCTCAAACTCACCACCCAAAATAAAAGCAAGGAACCGGGTGATAGCCCTCGTCACACCATGTGGCCCCATCCTAGCCTCCTTCATAGCTGCTTGAATCTTCTGTTCATCCTGCCCTGGCTTTCCTTTGTAAATAGTTGTATTGAGTCTATATGTATATTTTAAAGAATATCGTTATCATCATTGTTTTTAATTATAAAAAGGGGTACCATGCTGTCACTAATCTTCTGGGACTTTTAACATATGCAAAGATTCATCCTCATTGTTATACATTGCTTAGTCCATACATTTCCATTGCTACATAATACTTATTTATTCATTCTCCTGATGTCTCCAGTGTTTCGCTATTGTGAAAATACTGTCTGATCATTCTTGTACGTACCCCTTTTATTGTTGTTGTTGTGGTGGTGGTGGTGGTGATGGTGATGATGCAGAAATCACTCTTTGGTGTACACCATGGAGTAGAACTGTTCAGTCATAAGGTGTGTAAATATTCCACTTTAGGAACTAAGGCCAATCAACTTTTCATCATGGTTATACCAAATTATACACCCACTAGCATGAGTAAGATGATCCTCTCCAACATTTAGTATTGTCAGACATTTTGTTTTTTGCCAATCAAAGGATGCAAAATGGTATGCTAACAGTTGCCTTGATTTTTATTTTGCAGGCTACTGGTAACTCTGGGTGTCTCTTTGCATGTATCGTAATCGCATACATTTTCTTTTCTATGACATGCCTACTCATGTCTTTTTCTTCTCTTAAGTTGTTCTGGCTAAACAAGTCTTGCTGGTACCTGAAATGAAAGTTCCAGGGGAAACCGTTTGTTTTTTGTTTTCTGGATTTTTTTAGAGACAGAGTCTTGCTGTGTTGTCCAGGCTAGAGTGCAGTGGCTATTCACAGGCATAGTTATGGCGTGCTATAGCCCAGAACTCCTGAGTTTAAATGATTCTGCTGCCTCCCGAGTCACTGGGACTGCAGATGCACCACTGCACTTGGCTGAGGGAGAATCTTTTTTTTCTTTTACTTGCCATTATATAAATGAGGAGGGAAACATTTTAAAATGCAATCCATTTCTACCTATCAAAGAAACAGACAAAATTCTAAGAGGCTGGTTTGGAGAGAGGGAGTTCAGCAAAGGTCGAGCATGAAATCCTAAGCAGTCAGAGATTCGAGGAGGCAGGCGGGGCCAGGGGGAAGCTGGAAGGTTAGACCAGCTGTGTCCAATTCCTTCCCTTTCGTGCCCGCTCCCTATGGCAGTAGCACATCCCTGGGATCCAGTGTCAGGGGCTTCCCTGCACTTCCCACAGCACCCTGCCAGGAGCCCTCAGCACCTAAATATTTGGTGTTGTTTCCGGTGAGAGCAGAACAGCAAGTTCAGATTCCTACACAACTCATTTGGCAACTGAAGTGATAACTGTAGCTCCAGTTATTAGGAAACATTGAATTTCCAGAGGTTTCTGAATAGTGAGGGAAGAATAACAAATGCAGGCACGAATTTTCCAATACATGCATACACACATAGGAAACTGCAGGCCCCGTTCTCTCTCTGTTGTTTTTTTTTTTTTTTTTTATACAGAGTCTCACTCTGTTGCCCAGGCTGGAGTGCAGTGGTGCAATCTCAGTTCACTACAACCTCCGCCTCCCGGGTTCAAGCAATTCTCCTGTCCCAACCTCCTGAGAAGCTGGGATTACAGGCACCCACCACCACACCCAGCTAATTTTTGTATTTTTAGTAAACATGGGGTTTCACCACGTTGGCCAGGCTGGTCTCACACTCCTGACCTCAGGTGATCCACCCGCCTCAGCCTCCCAAAGTGCTGGGATTACAGGTATGAGCCACTGTGCCCAGCCTCAGGCCCCATTCTTTTAAGAAAATACATTGATATTCAAGAGGAGAAGGCCAGGCACAGTGGTTTATGCCTGTAATCCCAACATTTTGGGAGGCTAAGGTGGGAGGAGTGCTTGAGCCCAAGAGTTTGAGACCAGCTTGGGCAACATAGTGAGACCGTGTCTCTATTATTTAAAAAAATTTTTTTTTAAATAATTTCATTCCTTTTTAAGGCTAAGACTCCATTGTATGTACATACCACATCTTGTTTCTCCATTCGTCTACTGATAGACATTTGTGTGGTTTCCATCTTTTGGCCACTGTGAATAATGCTGCTGTGAACATGGGTGTACAAGTATCTATGCAGCGGTGTTTTCAAACAGTTAAAATTATGTGTTCCTGCAGTGTACGAACTGCCTTGAGCCTATGTGACAAGCTAGCAAAAACTGACCCCCCATAGGCTAGGTCATGCCATCACAGGGGAATCAGTTTTAAGCTAGGACACAGGGACCATGCATTGTCCAGGTTCTGGACAGTCTGCACAGTGCTCAGCTCCCAGGACACACCAATCCACGTGGAGTGCTGGGACACAGAGGCAATACGGATGATGCGGGGCCTGCCAAAGCTGAACCTCACAAAGAGGCAATACGGATCATGCGGGGCCTGCCAAAGCTAAACCTCACAAAGAGTTCTGGGGCCAACGAGGTCCAGGTTATCAATGCTCACCACGGCCTTGCCTTATCCGAGCGCTATTTTGCCCTCATTTTGATTAGCCAAGTACTTTCTAATCATTTACTAACAGGTCTTTTCCATCATCAATAACCATCACCTGCTATGTGGAAATGGAGTATTTGGACAGGGAGGTAGCAAATTTTATATGCAAATATGAATGCAACCATGGAGAGCAAACGTACTTTGCTCTTGGGAAATAGTGGTTCCATTTAGCTCAGTGTAAAAGTTACATTTGCTGTTCTACATGAGAAGCCATGGTGCTGAGGCTGGCATGCAGCCCACTGCACCTGAACGTGGTGTTAAGAACCCGCCATCCACGGGCCGGGCGCGGTGGCTCAAGCCTGTAATCCCAGCACTTTGGGAGGCCGAGACGGGCGGATCACGAGGTCAGGAGATCAAGACCATCCTGGCTAACATGGTGAAACCCCGTCTCTACTAAAAATACAAAAAACTAGCCGGGCGAGGTGGCAGGTGCCTGTAGTCCCAGCTACTCGGGAGGCTGAGGCAGGAGAATGGCGTAAACCCGGGAGGCGGAGCTTGCAGTGAGCTGAGATCCGGCCACTGCACTCCAGCCAGGGCGACAGAGCGAGACTCCGTCTCAAAAAAAAAAAAAAAAAAAAAAAAGAACCCGCCATCCAAAAGGTTGGCATTAAGACCATGGGCCTGCACGGGCTCCACCCCACATCCTCCTCAAATCTCCTTTGAGCTTAGAGCTTGTAGCAATAAGAAGGACAGTGGGGTAAGGAGCATGACCTGTGACAGTTGATCTCAAAAAGGTGGGCCCAGGTGAGGTGTATATACATATATAAAACCACTAAGCACTGAGCCGCCTGCCTCAATGACCAATACATTCTCTCATCCAATAATGTCAATATAGGGGCTTCCAAATTCCACTCTAAGTTTCCATTTTCACTGATCCTTGGCATGTGAAATTATACAGATTTTTTTTTTAATTTTGTTTTCTAAAATGAGCATGTGATATATATTATACAAAATGCATTTTACTTGAATTTTTTTTTTTTTTTTTTTTTGAGACACGATCTCACTGTGTCACCAAGGCTAGAGTGCAGTGGTACAAACATGGCTCACTGCAGTCTTGACCTCCTGGGCATAAGCCATTCTCCCACCTCAGTCTCCCAAGTAGCTGGGACCACCGTGCCCAGCTAATTTTTTTTTTCTTCTTCTTGAGACGGAGTCTCACTCTGTTGCCCAGGCTGCAGTGCAGTGGCACAATCTCGGCTCACTGCAGCCTCCACCTCCTGGGTTCAAGTGATTCTCCTGCCTCAGCCTCCCAAGTAGCTGGGATTACAGGCATGTGCCACTACACCCAGCTAATTTTTGTATTTTTAGTAGAGATGGAGGTTTCACCATGTTGGCCAGGAGGTCTCAAACTCTTGGCCTCATGTGATTTGCCCATATCAACCTCCCAAAGTGCTAGGATTATAGGCCTGAGCCAGCGTGCCCAGCCCCCCGCTAATTTTTTTAATTTTTGTAGAGACAGGGTCTCACCATGTTGCTCAGGCTGGTCTCAAACTCCTGGGCTCAAGCAATCCTCCCACTTCAGCCTCCCAAAGTGCTGGGATTATAGGTGTGAGCCACCGCACTAGGCCTTGAAATCGTTTCTAACACATAAAAATCACTTGCATTGGTAGTCATCATTTTAAATTTGTATTTGTGTGTGTGTGTGTATGTGTGTGTGTGTGTGTGTGAGAGAGAGAGAGAGAGAGAGAGATAGGGTCTCACTATGTTGCCCAGCTGGCCTTGAAATTCTGGGCTCAAGTGATCCTCCTACCTCAGTCCCTCGAGTAGCTGGGACTACAGATGCATGCCAATTTTTATGCCACATATATTATGTTATTCATTTTATATGTGCAAAATATTTCACAATAAATTTAAGAATTTGCTTGTATGCATTAGCTATACTTGCACTGTTATTTTTCCATTTTTTGACCATGATATTCTCATTATACATTTCCATATCATACACTGAATTTTCCTATCCATCTTCTTATGTATTCTATCTATATATCTCTGGCCTAAGGAATAGGACAGCAGAGGGAAGCAAGCAGGTGCCAGAAAGTTCACTTATACAAAAATTATGACACATTCTTATTTCACTATCTGAAACAGAAACTGAAAAGACAATAAAAGATAGTTACTTGGGAGGCCGAGGCAGGTGGATTGCCTGAACTCAGGAGTTCGAGACCAGCCTGGGCAACACAGTGAAACCTCGTCTCTACTAAAATAAAAAAATTAGCCAGGCGTGGCAGCGTGCACCTGTAGTCCCAGCTACTTGGGAGGCTGAGGCAGGAGAATCGCTTGAACCTGGGAGGTAAAAGTTGCAGTGAGCCGAGATCACAGCACTGCACTACAGCCTGGGCAACAGAACAAGATTCAATCTCAAAAAAACAAGAGTAGTTACTTGTTAACTGAGAATCTGTGCTTTGCAGATTATGGGCAGCCAAATCTTAATGGCCTCATTCAATATATTCATTTTTTTTCAATAAGCATCTATTAAATGCCTCTGATGCATGAGGTCCTGAAACTGCCAAAATGAATAAGAACCCTGCCCTGGAGAACCTCACTGTCAAGTGATTCTATAAACCATTGGTTGACAAACTATGGCCCATAGGCTAAATCCAGTCATGGCTTGTTTTCATGAAGTTCTGCCAGGCGCAGCAGCTCACGCCTGTAATCCCAGCACTTAGGGAGGCTGAGGAGGGCAGATAACTTGAGGTCAGGAGTTCGAGACCAGCCTGGCCAACATGGCAAAACCCTGTCTACTAAAAATACAAAAATTAGCTGGGCATGGTGGCAGCCACCTGTAATCCTGGCTAGCTGGGAGGCTGAGACACAAGAATCACTTGAACCCCAGGGGATGGAGATTAGAGTGAGCTGAGATTGCACCACCGCACTCCAGCCTGGGCAACAGAGTGAGACTATATCTCAATAAATAAAGTTTTATTGGAACACGGCCATACACATTAGTTCACGTTTTGTTGTGGTTTTTCTCTTAAGAGACAGGGTTTTACTCTGTCACCCAGGTTAAAGTGCAGTGGCATAATCAGAGCTCACTGCAGCCTTGAACTCCTGGGCTCACGTGATCCTACTGCCTCAGCTTCCTGAGTAGCTGGGATTGCAGGTGCGTCCCACCACACCAGGCTGATTTTTAATTTTTTGTAGAGATGGGACTTTGCTGTGTTGCCCAAGCTGGTCTTGAACTCCTGTCCTCAAGTGACTCTCCTGCCTCCATGTCCCAAAGTGCTAAGATTACAGGTGTGAGCCACTGTGCCCAGCCTAGTTTATGTATTGTCTGTAATTAATTTCATGCTATAATGGCAGAATTTAGTAGCTTTGAAAAATAATAATATGACCCATAAACCTAAAATACTTACTATCTAGCACTTTACAGAAAATGTTTGTTGGCACCTGCTTTTCTTTTTTTTATTAATTTATTTATTAATTTGAGACAGGATCTCACTCTGTCACCCAGGCTGGAGCGCTGTGGTGCAATCACAGCTCACTACAGCCTCAACCTCCTGGGCTTGAGTGATCCTCCCACCTCAGCCTCCCAAGTAGGTGGGACCACAGGTGCGTGCCACCACACCTGGCTATGACCCCTGCTTTAGAGGAAGGAACTAACTGTGGACTCCTTAAATTTCTGAAGATTCTGAGAGGACTTGTCCCTCCTCCTTTCAAGAAGCCCAGATGCTCTGAGAACCCAGGGAAGAAGCTCTTGCTACTCAAAGTGTCACCCATAAACCCACATCATCAGCATCCTCCGATAACCCAGAAATGCAGAATCTCAGGGCCCACCCCAGAACTACATCAGAATCTGCAACTTAACAAAATCCCCAGGTGATTCGTAGTTACACGAAAGTTTGAGAAGCACTGCTTGTAGGAGTCAGGGTCCTCCAGAGAAACAGAACTAATAGGATATGTGTATAGGGAGAGTGATCGATTTTAAGGAATTGGCTCATGTAATGACGGAGGCTGGCAAATCTAAAACCTGCAGGACAGGTGGGCAGGCTGGAAACAGGCAGAAAACTCCAGCAAGAGTTAACGTTGCAGTCTTGAGTTCGAAGGCAGTCTGGAGACAGGATTTTTTGGGGGGTGGGTGGGGGTGGGTATTGAGACAAGGTTTCTCTGTCACCCAGGCTGGAGCGCATTCGAGTGATCATGGCTTACTCTAACCTCCAACTCCCGCGTTCAAGTGATCCTCCAAATTCAGCCTTCCAAGTAGGTGGGACTACAGACATATGCCACTGTACATGGCTAATTTTTTGTAGAGACAGGGTCTCACTATGTTGCCCAGGCTGGTCCTAAACTTCTGGCCTCAAGCTACTCTCCCGCCTCTGCCTCCCAAAGTGCTGGGATTACAGGCATGAGCCACCACACCCAGCTAGAGACAGAATTCTTTCTCTTTTTTTTATTATTATTATTATTTTTTAAGACAGGATCTCGCCATGTTGCCCAGGCTGGTCTCAAACCCCTGGGCTCAGGCGATCCTCCCACATCAGCCTCCCAAAGTGCTGGGATTATAGGCATGAGCCATGGTGGCTGGCCCAGAATTCTTTATTCTGTAGGCTTCAATTTTTTAAGGCCTTCTACTGATTGAATGAAGCCCACCCACATTATGAAGATTATTCTGCTTTACTCAAAGTCTACTGATTTCAGTGTTAATCACAGTTAAAAATATATACCATGGCAACATCTAGACTGGTTGTTAACCAAACAGCCGGGTACCATACCCTAGCCAAGTTGACACATAAAATATCTGCAGCATCTTTGAAGTCAACTGTTGTGATCAATAAGCATTTTACTTAATATATTTGCTAGAGGTTTATGTGTTAGCCTTTTTCAATACATCACTTCCTTTTTTGTGATGTACTGAAAAAGGCTAACATATAAACCTCCAGCAAATGGTTTTAGGTTTTGTGGAGGCAGGGATAGGGCCTCACTCTGTCACCCAGGCTGGAGTGGAGTGGCATGATCTCGGCTCACTGCAACCTCCATCTCCTGGATTCAAATGATCCTCCTGCCTCAGCCTCCCGAGTAGCTGGGACTACAGGCACACACCACCATATCCAGCTAATTTTTGTATTTTTTAGCAGAGATGGGGTTTTACCATGTTGGCCAGGCTGGTCTGGAAATCCTGACCTCAAGTGATCCACCTGCCTTGGCCCCACAAAATGCTGGGATTACAGGTATGAGCCACTGCACTCAGCCTCATTACTTCCTTTTTTAAAACCTTGGAGCCTTTCCCAGTGTCTTATTTGTAAGTGCCATTTCTGTTCTTCTTAATTCTTCAGATACTGTCTTCTACACAGGTTCCCCTAAGGACTGAGACCACTCATGATCCCTCCTTTTCACCTGATGACACACGGCTTAGGGCACTTCCCCAGAAATGGTGGCAAGTGCAGGAGCAGAGGGCCTGAACGCCAGTTGTCCTTTGACCCATGGCATGGTTCTGATGCTCATCCACTCAGTGAGAAACATGTCCTGTGCCACACATCATTCTAGGCATTGAAGGGAGATACAGCTGTGAACAAAACAGAGGTAAATCCCTGCCCTCACAAGATGTGTATTCTAGTAGTATATTCAAATGACAAATAAGATAAATTGGTAAAATACATAATATGTTAGCTAGCGATGAGTGCTGAGAATAAAATTAAAACAGGGAATGAAATAGAAAGTGGAAGGTGGGAGTTGAAATTTAAGCCAGGGTGCCCAGAGAAAGCCTCTTTACTATCTGAGTAAAGTCCTGAAGCGAATTGGAAAGGCAACGAGGCCCTGGTCTGGTGTGTGTTGGAACAGTCCAGTGTACAGTGGGTAAGAGGGAAAAGGTGTAGGACAGGAAGGAGGTCAGGGACGAACAGGGGCAGATCTGTGACCACTCCGTGACGTTGGTGTAGGTAGGTCTTCTGTAATCAGCAAATATCCTTTCTTAGGATCTACCTCTGGCAGGTTTGTCTCCTCCTAGGCCCCATACCAAGGACGTCATGACATCATGAGGTGGAAAAAGATTAAGACCTGTGCTGTCCAATATGGTAGCCACCAGCCACATGTGACCATCCGAGCATGGACATGTGACCAGTCCAGACTGAGAAATGTCTGAGTGTGAAATTCACACCAGATTTCACAAGTTTTGTGTAAAAAAGAATGTAAAGTATCTCAATAATTTTTATATCAATTATATGCTAAAATGATAACATTTTAGGTCAACTGGGTAAAATAAAATAGATCATAAAAATTAATATTACCTGTTTCCTTTCTTTTTCTTTAGTGACAATTTTACGTCACCAATGTCTGTTTCTTTTTTACTTTTTTACAATGTGGCTCTCAGAAAATTTTAAATTATATGTGTGACTTGGCCAGAGCTGCATTAGACCCTTGCTATCTGCTGTGGACTGAAATTCATGTGTTGAAGTCCTAACCCCCAATGTGACTATATTTGGAGACAGGCCTTTAAAGAGGTCATTGAGGTCATAGAAGCCTAACTGGATAGGACTCGTGTCCTTACAAGAAGAGGAAAAGACAGTAGGGGTGCCCATGCAGAGGAGAGGCCACATCAGGACACAGCAAGAAGGCTGCTGTCCACAAGGTAAGGAGAAAGATGTCACCAAAACCAACCCTGCCAACACCTTGATCGTGGACAACACCAGACTCCAAAGCTGTGAGAAAATGAGTTTTCATTGTTTGAGTCACCCAGTCTGTGGCATTTTGCTGTGGTGCCCCTCACTAACTAATACACACTACTCAAAGTGTGGCCCCAGGGCCAGTAGCATCAGCCTCACCTGGGAGCTTGTTACAAATGCAAAATCTCAGGTCCCACTCCAGATCACTTGAACCAGGATCTTTGTTTTTAATAAGATCCCTGGGTGGTTTGAGGAGCCCCGTTCTAGCGTATGAACCAGCTTTTGAGAGGATGGAGAACACTTGTTAGATATTTCAAGGAAGGATGGGAGAAGGGATACAGGAAAGGCATGTGGAGAGGTGACGAAGTCAAAAGGGTTTGCTCCCTGGCCTCTGTCTCCTTAGGAAGAGCCTGGAATTCACACGTCCAGCCCTGGCCGCTTTGCTCTTTCTGATGCTAGTGATTAGAATCAATGCATTCCAGAGCTGGAGGTGATCTTTCAGAAAATACTCATTTCAAAAAAATTAAAGTTGGCGGGGCGTGGTGGCTCACACCTGTAATCCTAGCATTTTGGGAGGCCAAGGAGGGCGGATCACTTGAGGTCAGGAGTTCGAGACCAGCCTGGCCAACATGGTGAAACCCCATCTCTACTAAAAGTATAAAAATTAGCCAGGCATGGTGACAGGTGCCTGTAATCCCAACTACTCAGGAGTCTGAGGCAGGAGAATCGCTTGAATTCAGGAGATGGAGGTTGCAGTGAGCCAAGATCAAGCCATTGCACTCCAGCCTTGGTGACAGAGAAAGACTGCATCAAAAAAAAAAAAAAATTAAGAATTTCAACCAAACAATAATTTATGTTATTTATTTATTTATTTGAGACAGGGTCTTGCTTTGTCAGGCTGGAGTGCAGTGACACCATCTCAGCTCACTGCAACCTCAGCTCCCCCCAGTCAGGCTCAGCCTCCCAAGTAGCTGGGACCACAGGCACACGCCACCACACCTGGCTAATTTTTTGTATTTTGGTAGAGACAGGGTCTCACTACGTTGCCCAGACTGGTCTTGAACTCCTGAGCTCAAGCGATCCGCCTACCTCAGCCTCCCAAAGTGCTGGGATTACAGGCATGAGCCACTGCTTTTAAGTAAGAAAAAGACTTTTTAAAAATAACAAAAAAAGAAAATATTTCATACTCTTGACAAAAACACTGTGACTTGTCCAAGGCCATTTAAGGCGGGTGGAGGATGAGAATCTGACCTCCTTGTTCCCAATCTTAAGCACTTTGCTACTATTTAACTCAATACTTTAATTTATTGAAAATTCCGAGAAATAGTTACATGCTCAGAGCTGCATGAGTGGAGATTTTATTTTATTTTATTCAATGCAGAGAAGCCAGTCAAGTACTGGTTCTGGGCCAAGCACAGTGGCTCATGCCTATAATCCTAACAGTTTGAGAAGCCAGGAGTTCAAGAGCCCAGGAGTTAAAAACCAGCCTGGGCAACACAGTGACATCTTGTCCCTATTTTCCAAAAAATAGAAGTGGCCCTGGGGAAAGGAGAGAGAATGGGGCAAATCCAGTGGGTCTGAGAGGTGAACACATGCTGTAATATCAACCACATGTTCTTCACCCGTCTGACAGGGACCCGCACTTCTCACTGCAAACTTTCTCCTAAAACTTACCAGATGCTGGAGGAATGTTTGTTTCACCACACAGACTGGCCATAGAGGCTGAGAGCTTTAAGTTACCGCACAGTCAGATGCAGTTAATCTGTGCCTTCATTATCTGTGTGTCTGGCTATCTAAAAACGCCCCTGGCATGGAGCTGTAACTCGTGACTGACTTGCTAATTTGAAATATAGATGTGTGCCTCCCTCCGGGGCCCTCCCTGCACTCGCATACTTCCATGTACATTCAAGTGCAGTCAACAAATGGATTGCATGTATTACCAACCCTGCCTGCCCTTCAGTAATTCCTGTGGCTACATTGCTGATTGTAGCTGGGGGATCACTCCACAGAGGAACGTCACAGAGAAGCTTGCAGAAGGGGGAAAGGGGTGGGGAAGGTGGAGGTGGAGAAGGGTTAGAAAGGGGAAATGAGAAGTATGTGAAAATTCAATTGCTGTGTGCTTCAGCTGACAACTCTTGCTGCCTGGGCGCTGGGCTGAATGTTGGTTTTAGAGTGGCTGGTTTAGATGCAAATCTCAGCTTTGCCGCTTGCTGGATGAGTGAGCCTGGGCAAGTCATTTCTATATAAGTCTGCATTTCCTGAGCTGTAAGAATGGGAATAAGTTTTCCTGTATAATTTTTTCTAGGATTAAATGAGAAGATGTAGAAAATGCCTTGCACATGGTAGACTCTTGGTCAATATCAGTTTTCCTTCTTTCCTTCTGTCCTTCTTTCCTCTCCTGTTGAAACTGAGGCGTTTTCCACACACAATGCTGGCAAGATGAGGTTCTTTTCATGTGCCCAGTAAGAGGAGAGATGACAGACGGACAGACACGATCTCCAGGAACACTGATTGCTTGGCTTTTAACGTTTTAGTGAGCTGCTCACCCAAAGATAATCCAGTCATGTTTGTGGCTGAATGTGTCATGCACATATTTTTTATAGAAACAAAGTCTCACTATGTTGTCCAGTCTGGTCTCAAACTCCTGAGCTCAAGTGATCCTCCTGTCTCAGCTTCCAAGTAACTGGGATTCCAGACACAGGCCACTGCACCCTCATATACCTTGAATGGACATCTCAAGGTCTGGCACTTCTGTGCACATAAATTAAGAAGGTACCACTTGCAGAGATCTTTAGAATCAGCAAGTTTTTTTGTTTTTTGTTTTTAAACCCCAACAGTGTATTTTTAGAATGTCCTTGGCAAATAGGGCCTGTCCAGGTATAGGATATTCAAATGCTGCCCTATTATTTCAGGAGTCAAGGACACTTGGATGAGGAATGAGGCACTTCCCTATATGAAGGGACAGTGCTGGCTCCTTGTTGCTCCGTGGCTGTGAGCGGGGAAGTGGGCCAGCTGGACCAAGAGTGGTGGCCAAAAACCAGAGGGGGAACCTGGGCTGTCAGCCCATCCCTAGACGTGAGGACATGAGAATTCAAAGGCTTTCTCCTCTAAGAAGCTGAAGACAATAAAGACTCGAACTGAAATAGACACATGCCTCTTTTCACCTACTTCTGCCAACTCATTCCCTAAATCACCAGAAAATAAAAATAACACTATTTATCAGGCTCTTAACTACATACTAGAAATATGAATTAATTCGTTCAATCCTCAAAACAATCCTATGAGGTAGGAAATATTGTACCCATTGTACAGATGAGAAAATTGAGGCTCAACGAAGTTAATTAACTTGCCCATGTTTCCCCAGCAGCAGGCAGTGAACTGGGAATTGAATTCAAGTTTGACAAGTGATGCTGCTTTCCAGATCAGAGGCGTTTCCTCTTGGAACCTGGCTTTATACCTGTTTCGCAAGTCCATTGTATCTCCCCGGCATCTCCTTTTCCTTCAGCTAAGAAAACACCCAGGCTGGTTTTGAAATAGTACCAATACCTTGACCTAAACCAGAAATGACTACTTTGTCTGAGCTTAGAAACGTTGGCAATCTTGTTCCATTTTGCAAACATTCATGCCGTGTTTAAATACCTACGTTTCATCCTCTTTCTTTTTTACTTCTCTAATCTCACAGGGCTGCTTCCTGGGCCCCTGTCTGCTCTATATTCATTTATTTGTTTGAACGCCCACTATGGGTCTGCTGTGAGTCAGGCACTGTGTGCTTTCCCAGAAAGACAAATGTTAATAAGTTCCCACCCTCAAGGTGCTCCCAGTCTAGTGGGAGAGACGGTCATGCAAACAGTTTCAGTGGAGATTTGTGACCATGACTTATTTATTTTTTGAGACCGAGTTTCACTCTTGCTGCCCAGGCTGGAGTGCAATGGCGTGATCTCAGCTCACTGCAACCTCAGCCTCCCGAGTTCAAGCAATTCACCTGCCTCAGCCTCCCAAGTAACTGGGATTACAGGCATGCGCCACCATGCCTAGCTAATTTTGTATTTTTAGTAGAGACAGGGTTTCACCATGTTGGTCAGGCTGGTTTCAAACTCCTCACCGCAGGTGATCCGACCACTTCAGCCTCCCAAAATGCTGGCATTACAGGCATGAGCCACCATGCCCAGCCTGTGACCATGACAACACACTATGGCTAAAGCTGGAGGATCAGTAATGACATCAGCTGGGAAGCACCGGCGAGTGTTTCACATTTCAGTTGGATCTTAAAGGTTGAAAAGGAGCTGGCCAGACATCAAAGTAGGAAGTGAGTATTTCAGTAGGACCACAATAAGGTGTCCCAGGGCCAGGGGTATTTCAGGAATGTCTGTGTGTCTTTGGGAGGTGGGGAGAAGAGATATACGGGTGATGAGGGAGGAGTTAGGAGAAGAAGTCTAGGCCAGGTACGGCAAGGCTCGTGTGCCTTGCCCAGGAGTTTAGACTCTAGACTGGGGACCAGGAGTTGCTAGGGAGGTTTTACAAGGGGCTTGACAGAGTCTTCTTTTAGGAAGATCCCTTTGGCAGCAGTGAAAGTGTTTGCCAAGACAGCCCAGTGAGAGGGAAACCAATGACAGCTATGCAACATGAGCTTGATTAAAAGAATAGAGATGGCTGGGCATGGTGGCTCACACCTGTCATTGTAGCACTTTGGGAGGCCAAGGTTGGGGGATGACTTGAGTCCAGGAGTATGAAACCAGCCTGGGCAACAAAGTGAGACCCCGTCTCTACCAAAAATAAAAAAATTAGTCAGACATGGCAGCATGCACCTGTGGTCCCAGCTACTTGGGAGGCTGAGGCAGGAAGATCACTTAAGCCCAGGAGGTCAAGGTTGCAGTGAGCGGTGATTGCACCACTGCACTCCAGCCTGGGCGACAGAGCGAGACCCCCTGTCAAAAAAAGAAAAAAAGGAATAGAGATGAGGGCCACCTTTGAAGACATTTCTGAGTTGGCAATGACAGGGCAGAGGGTAGCCTGAATGCAAAATTCTGGAGCTGAGTTCAGGCCAATTCCAAGGTATCTTACTTGGGAGTTGGTGGATGGTGACAATATTAAGTGAAACGAGGCAGACTATAGGAAGAACAGGTTTGGAGCATTAGAGGATGGGGTAAGGGGTGTGAAATATATTTTTTTAATGTAAGTATTAATTCCTGGATCCTATTCCCAGAGATTCTGGTTTAATTTGGCTGGGATGTAGCCTGGACATTAACTTTTTTTTTTTTTTTTTTTTGAGATGGAGTCTCGCTCTGTCTCCCAGGCTGGAATGCAGTGGCTGGATCTCAGCTCACTGCAAGCTCCGCCTGCCGGATCCACGCCATTCTCCTGCCTCAGCCTCCCAAGTAGCTGGGACTACAGGCGCCCGCCACCACGGCCGGCTATTTTTTTGTATTTTTTAGAGACGGGGTTTCACCGTGTTAGCCAGGATGGTCTCGATCTCCTGACCTCGTGATCCACCCGTCTCGGCCTCCCAAAGTGCTGGGATTACAGGCTTGAGCCACCGCGCCCGGCCAACATTAACTTTTTTTTTAATCTGTGTAGTGATTCTAACGAAAACCCAAGTTGAGAACTAGTGTTATGAAGGGATAAGATAGAAATATTAAAACAGATTCCAGAAACACGACAATTTGAAAGGCAGGAAGAATAGCCCAAGTATCCATTAATCAGTGTTAATTAGATTAACTACATGATTCAAAACTTAGCCCCAGGTTTCAGGTAAGATGGGGCTGAGTTTTTTTTTTTTTTTTTTTTTTTTTTTTTTTTTTTTTTTTTTTTTTTTGAGACGGAGTCTCGCTCTGCCGCCCAGGCTGGAGTGCAGTGGCCGGATCTCAGCTCACTGCAAGCTCCGCCTCCCGGGTTCACGCCATTCTCCTGCCTCAGCCTCCCGAGTAGTTGGGACCACAGGCGCCCGCCACCGCGCCCGGCTAGTTTTTTGTATTTTTTACTAGAGACGGGGTTTCACCGTGTTAGCCAGGATGGTCTCGATCTCCTGACCTCGTGATCCGCCCGTCTCGGCCTCCCAAAGTGCTGGGATTACAGGCTTGAGCCACCGCGCCCGGCCGGGGCTGAGTTTTGAGTCATGTAGTTATGATGACCCTATCTCCCCACCGGATGAAGCAATAAACCTGGACAGAATGCACGGAACAATGACTTGGGTACCGCGAGCATCTAGTAGCAGACAGACTGGAAAGGAAGGCCAGACTTTAAAGTACCTCTGAATGGGTCATGAGTCTACCGTATTTTTAGCTTCAGTGTTGCCCAGACTAGATGTAAGGTAGTGTGGAACCTGGATGTGGGCATCTGCATGAATGGAGAGAAGTTCAAGAGAAACCCTCTGGTTCTGGCTCAAGGACGTGGTCTCCTAATGCTCAAAGAAGAGGGAGAAATCCCCCATCTTCTTTTTTGTTTTTCTTCAGGTTGGAGGACTGAAATGGGGAGCCCAGGACTCAGAAAGTACTAGCAACATTATAGAGAGGGAGGTATGAGGGAAAGGGACTTGATAAAGTTGTTTAGGAACCCCTGGGCTTATCCACAAGTGGCACATTCATGAATCTGACCCTAAACAGTATATCAAAAGCTTTAAGATCCAACCGTACACTATGAGGTGAACCATCTCCCACCTCTTAGACTGGTCACCAGGTGGCGCACACGCAGGACTGCTCTGAATAGCAGTGCGTGTTAGTGGAACATTGAAACCACAAAACACTGAAGGCTGACCAGAACTTACAACCTGAACCCAACCATACCTACAACCCACTAACGTTAAAAAACAGAATAAAATGTTTCCCACAGAATTTTAAACAAGACCCAGAGACTCATAACATTCAAAATGTCCTGAATACAATACAAAATTTATCACCCTGTGAAGAACTAGGAAAATCTCAATTAACATGCTGAGATAACACATGTTTGAATTAGCTAACAAATATTTTATTTTTGTTTGTGTTTTTATTTTAAGTTCTGGGATACCTGTGCAAGACGTGCAGGTTTGTTACACAGGTAAATATGTGCCATGGTGGTTTGCTGCACCTATCAACTCATTACGTAGGTATTAAGCCCCACATGTATTAGTTATTTATCCTGATGCTCTCCCTCTTCCCATCCCTATCCCTGACAGGCCCCAGTATGTATTGTTCCCCTCCCTGTGTCCATGTGTTCTAATTGTTCAGCACCTACTTTTAAGTGAGAACACGCAGTGTTTGCTTTTCTGTTCCTGTGTTAGTTTGCTGAAGATAATGGCTTCCAGCTCCATCCATGTCCCTGCAAAGGACATGACCTAGTTCTTTTTTTATGGCTGCATAGTATTCCATCATGTATATGTACCACATTTTCTTTATCCAGTCTATCATTGATGGGCATTTGAGTTGATTCCATGTCTTTGCTATTGTGAATAGTGCTGCAGTGAACATACGTGTGCATGTATCTTTATACTAGAATTATTTATATTCCTTTAGGTATATGCCCAGTAATAGGATTGCTGGATCAAATGGTATTTCTGGGTCTAGATCTTTGAGGAATCACCATACTGTCTTCCACAATGGTTGAACTAATTTACATTTCCACCAACAGTGTAAAAGCGTTCCTACTTCTCCACAGCCTCACCAGCATCTGTTGTTGCTTGACTTTTTAATAATTGCTGTTCTGACTGGTGTGAGATGGTATCTCACTGTGGTTTTGATTTGCATTTCTCTAATGATCAGTGATGCTGAGCTTTTTCTCATGTTTGTTGGCTATATAAATGTCTTCTTTTGAGAAGTGTCTGTTCATATCCTTTGCACATGTTTTTTTTTTTTTTTTTTTGAGGCAGAGTCTGCACTCTGTCGCCCAGGCTGGAGTGCAGTGGCGGGATCTCGGCTCACTGCAAGCTCTGCCTCCCGGGTTCACGCCATTCTCCTGCCTCAGCCTCCCGAGTAGCTGGGACTACAGGCACCCGCCACTGCGCCTGGCTAATTTTTTGTATTTTAGTACAGACGGGGTTTCACCGTGTTAGCCAGGACAGTCTCGATCTCCTGACCTCGTGATCCGCCCGCCTCGGCCTCCCAAAGTGCAGGGATTACAGGCGTGAGCCACCGCGCCCGGCCACTTTGCACATGTTTTAATGGTTTTTTTTTTTGTTTCTTGTAAATTTGTTTAAGTTCTTTATAGATTCCGGGTGTTAGACCTTTGTCAAATGGATAGATTGCAAAAATTTTGTCCCATTCTGTAGGTTGTCTATTCACTCTGATGATAGTTGCTTTTGCTATGCAGAAGTTCTTTAGTTTAATTGGATCCCATTTGTCAATTTTTGCTTTTGTTGCAATTGCTTTTGGTGTTTTGTCATAAAATCTTTGCCCATGCCTATGTCCTGAATGGTAGTGGCTAGATTTTCTTCTAGGGTTTTTGTAGTTTTGGGTTTACATTTAAGTCTTTAATCCATCTTGAGTTAAATTTTTGTATAAGGTATAAGGAAGGGTCCAGTTTCAACTTTCTGCATAAGGCTAGCCAGTTTTCCCAGCACCATTTATTAAATAGGGAGTCCTTTTCCCATTGCTTGTTTTTGTCAGGTTTGTCAAAGATCAGATGGTTGTAGATGTGTGGACTTATTTCTGAGAGCTCTATTCTGTTTCATTGGTCTGTATTTCTGTTATTGTACCACTACCATGCTGTTTTGGTTACTGTAGCCTTGTAGTGTAGTTTGAAGTCAGGTAGTGTAATGCCTCCAAATTTGTTCTTTTTGCTTAGGGTTGTCTTGGCTATATGGGCTCTTTTTTGGTTTCATATAAATTTTAGGGGTTTTTTTTTGTTTTTTTTTTTACTAATTCTGTGAAGAATGTCAATGGTAGTTTAATGTGAATAGCATTGAATCTATAAAATACTTTGGGCAGTATGGCCATTTTCACAATATTGATTCTTCCTATCCATGAGCATGAAATGATTTTCCATTTGTTTGTCTCCTCTCTGATTTCCTTAAACAACGGTTTATTGTTCTTCTCGAAGAGGTCGTTCACTTCCCTTGTTAGCTGTATTCCTAGGTATTTTATTCTTTTTGTAGCAGTTGTGAATGGAAGTTCATTCATGATTTGGCTCTCTGTTTGTCTGTTGTTAGTGTATAGGAATGTTTGTAATTTTTGCACATTGATTTTGTATCCTGAGACTTTGCTAAAGTTGCTTATCAGCTTAAGGAGCTTTTGGGCTGAGACCATGGGGTTTTCTAAATGTCTCTAACAGAGACAGTTTGGCTTCCTCTCTTCCTATTTGAATACCTTTATTTCTTTCTCTTGCCTGATTACCCTGGCCAGAACTTCCAATACTATATTGAATAGGTGTGGTGAGAGAGGGCATCCTTGTCTTGTGCCAGTTTTCAAGGGGAAGGCTTCTAGCTTTTGCCATTCAGTATGATATTGGCTGTGGGTTTGTCATAAATGGCTCTTATTATTTTGAGATATGCTCCACCAATACCTAGTTTATTAAGAGTTTTCAACACGAAGTGATATAGAATTTTATCAAAGGCCTTTTCTGAGTCTATTGAGATAATCATGCCTCAATACAGATATAATTTTATCTTTAGTTCTGTTTATGTGATTAATCATATTTTTTTATTTGCATATGTTGATCCAGTCTTGCATCCCAGGGATGAAGTTGACTTGATGGTGGTGGATAAGCTTTTTGATGTGCTGCTGGATTTGGTTTGCCAGTATTTTATTGAGGATTTTCGCATCGATGTTCATCAGGGATGTTCATCAGGAATGTTCATCAGGCCTGAAGTTTTCTTTTTTTGTTGTTGTATCCCTGCCAGGTTTTGGTATCAGGATGATGCTGGCCTCATAAAATGAGTTTCAATTGTTTGGAATCATTTCAGAAGAAATGGTACCAGCTCCTCTTTGCACCTCTGGTAGAATTCAGCCATAAATCTATCTGGTCCTGGGCTCTTTTTGGTTGGTAGGCTATTTATTACTGCCTCAATCTCAGAACTTGTTATTGGTCTATTCAGGGATTCAACTTCTTCCTGGTTTAGTCTTGGGAGGGTGTATGTGTCCAGCAATTTATTCATTTCTTCTAGATTTTCTAGTTTATTTGCATAGATATATTTATAGTATTCTCTGATGGTTGTTTGTATTTCTGTGGGATCAGTGGTGATATTCCCTTTATCATTTTTTATTGTGGCTGACAAAGACTTAAAAGCAACTATTACAAAAAGGCTCCAACAAGTAAGGGCAAACTTCCTTTAAATAAATGGAAAAAAAGATAGCCCCAACAAAAAAAAATAGAAAATATAAAGAAAAGCCAAATGGAAGTGTTTGAACTGAAAAATACAATAACTGAAATGTAAAAACTCACTGAGGGGCTGAATGGCAGAATGGAGATGACAGAGGAAAGAGTCAGCGAGCTTGAAGACAGATCGGCAAAACTTCCCCAATCTAAACAACAGAAAGAATAATGACGGTTTACCACAAACTTCACTATACGGAAAAAAAGACAAGAAAATAAACAACAAGAAAGGGAAGGGAAGGAAAGGAAAGGAAAAAGATGGACAAGTAGGGGAGAGAGTGGACAAGCCTCAGGGACTTGGGCAACAACCACAATGACCATTTGTGTCCTCAAGGCACTAGCAGGAGCGAGAAAAGAGAGTGCAGTGCAGAAACAAAATGGAAGAAATAATGACTGGAAACTTCTCAACTTTGGTGAAGCACATGAAACCTACAGATTTGAGAAGTTCAGCAAACCCCAAAGAGGCTAAACCCCCCCAAAATCCATGTCCCCCAATATTATAATCAAACTAATTAAAACTAAAGACAAAATTGAAATATCAAAAGAAACTAGAGGGCCAGGCACGGTAGCTCATGTCTGTAATCCCAGCACTTTGGGAGGCCGAGGCGGGCAGATTGCTTGAGGTCAGAAGTTCAAGACCAGCCTGGCCAACATGGTGAAACCCCATCTCTACTAAAAATATAAAAATTAGCCGGGTGTGGTGGCACATGCCTATAGTCCCTGCTATTCAGGAGGCTGAGGCAGGAGAATCGCTTGAACCTGGGAAGCAGAGGTTGCAGTAGCTGAGATCATGCCAATGCACTCCAGTTGGGTGGCACAGTGAAACTCCATCTAGAAAGAAAGAAAGAGAGAGAGGAAGGAAGGAAGGAAGGAAGGAAGGAAGGAAGGAAGGAAGGAAGGAAGGAAGGGAGGGAGGGAGGGAGGGAGGGAGGGAGGGAGGGAGGGAGGGAGAGAGGGAAGGAAACCAGAGAAAAATGACATGTTATTTATAGGGGAACAATAACTCAAGTAACTTGGAGATATCTCACAGAAATCATGGAGGTCAAAAGAAAGCAGAACAGCATTTTTTAAATGCTGAAAGAAAACTGTCAACCCAGAATTTCATTTTCAGTGAAGACATACTTCAGGAGGTTAAGTAAAGACTGTCTCAGAACAAGAAAATAGAATTTTGTTGACAGCAGAGCTGCTCTAAAAGTATATTCTTCAAGAAGAAGGGAAATGATACCAGCAGGAACTTGGAATACCAGGAGTGAAGTAAGAGCAATAGAAGTGGTAAATATAGATGAATGTAATAGACTATTTTTCTTCTCTCTGGTTCTTAAAAATAGGCTTGATGGACCTCGTGTGGTGGCTCACACCTATAACCCCAGCACTTTGGGAGGCCAAGGTGGGCAAATCACTTGAGGCTAGGAGCTGAGACTAGCCTGCCCAGCATAGTGAAACCCTATCTCTACTAAAAATACAAAAATTAGCTGGGCGTGGTAGTGCACACCTGTAGTCCCAGCTACTCAGGAGGCTGAGGTGGGAAGATTACTTGAGCCCAAGAGGCAGAGGTTGCAGTGAGCTGAGATTGTGCCACTGCACTCCAGCCTGGGCGACAGAGCAAGACCCTGTCTCAAAATATAGATATAGATACATACATACAGCTATAGATTATACATATAGATAAAGGCTTGATGGTTGAAAACCAAAAGCACAACATCGTTTGGTACAATGTACGTAGGTGTAACACATAAGATAGTGACAAAATGAACCGGGGGGATATGAAGGGACCTATATGATGGTAAAGTTTCTACATTCTACTCGAAGCGGTAAAATGTCCTGAAAAGGGAGCTTCTACTTGGGGGCAATAAAAGTTAAAAAATGTCATGAAAAGGTAAGGATGTATTTTCTAATCTCTAGAGCAATCACTAAAAATATTATACAAAGAGATATAGTAAAACACACACACACAGAATAGATAAAACAGAATGCTATAAAATATTCAAATGACCCTAAAGAAGGCACTATATGGGAAACTGAAGAACAAAAAAAACAAAGAAAACAAACAGAAAACAAATAATAAACTGGTAGGTTTAAATCCAAACATAAATAATCACATTAAATGTAAATAGTCTAAACAAATTAATTGAAAGAGATTGGCAGAATGGACTTTTAAAATGACCAAACTATACGCTGTTTTACAAGAAAACTAGCTTAAAATTATGTATGAAGGTTGAAAGTAAAAGGATGTAGCACATTCCAGAGAATAAAAACTTATGTCCATACAAAAACCTGTACATGTATGTTTTACAGCAGCATTATTTGTAATAGCTCCAAACTAAAAACAATCCAAATGTCTTTCAACTGATGAATGATTAAACACACTACGCTACACCCATACCTTGGAATACTCAGCAAATAAAAGGAACCAGCTATTCATACACCCAACATCTTCAATTATACTGAGTGAATACAGCCAATCTCAAAAGATCACGTATTACAGGATTCCATCTGTATAGCACTCTTGAAATAACAAAAATATAGAGACAGAGGCAGATTAGCAGTACTAAGGGTTAATAAGGAGTGGGGAAGGAAAGGGGGTGGCTGTGGCTATAAGCAGATTGTACAAGGGATTTTCGTGATGGAGCAATTTTGTATCTTTTTTTTTTTTGGGTGGGGGGATGGAGTTTCGTTCTTGTTGCCACAGCTGGAGTGATATGGCACAATCTCAGCTCACTGCAACCTCTGCCTCCCAGGTTCAAGCGATTCTCTAGCCTCAGCCTCCCAAGTAGCTGGGATTACAGGCATCCACCACCACACCTGGCTAATTTTGTATTTTTAGTACACACGGGGTTTTACCATGTTGGTCAGGCTGGTCTCAAACTCCTGACCTCAGGGGATCCACCTGCCTTAGCCTCCCAAAGTGCTGGGATTACAGGCATGAGCCACCGCATTCGGCCTGTATCTTGACCATAGTGGTGGTCACATAAATCTACATTTGTACATGCATATCTACGTATATCTACATACATATGTATGTATTTTGTCAGAACTAAATACACACATATACACATGAGTACACATACATCTAAGTAAAGTCAGATTGGTGAAATCTGAAGAAATTCAATGGATTGTATCAATGTCAATTTTCTGGTTGTGATTGTACTGTAATTATGCAAGATGGTGCCATTGGGAGGGCTGGGTTAAAGCTATTGTATTGGTAACACACGCTGTGTGGCTCACACAACAGAAATTTACCTACCGTCTCACAGGTCTGGAGGCCAGAAGTCCAAAATCAAGGTGGCAGCAGATTTAGTTCCTTCGGAGGGCTAGGTGGGAAAATCGGTCCCATGCCTCTCTCCTTGGCTTCCAGATGGCCGTCTTCTGCCTGTCTATTCACATCCCCTCCCCTTTACGTGTGTTTCTGTGTCTACATTTCCTCCTTTTAAGAACACCGGTCATTTTGGATTAGGGCCCACCCTAATGACCTCACTTTAACTTGATTACCTCTATAAAGATCGTATCTCCAAATCCTCACGCTGTGAGGCACCAGAGTTAGAACTTTGACATGAATTTTGGAGGGGAAGCAATTTAACCCATAAGAGGTAAACATGGTTTTTCTCTACCTCTCACAACTACCTGCAAATATATAGTTATCTCTAGATAAAAAGGGTTTTTTTAATAATGGAAAAAAGGATAAAAGGGAAAGTATGGGAAGAATTAAACTCATACAAAGTATGTTCTATGATCATAATGGAATTTGACAAGGAATCAATAACCAAAGGAAAAAAAAACAGAATATCCAAGTACTTAATTAATCAGCATACTTTGTTTGTTTGCTTGTTTGTTTGTTTGTTTGTGACAGCCTAGGGTGGAGTGCAGTGCTGTGATCTCGGCTCACTGCAACCTCCGTCTCCCAGGTTCAAGCGATTCTCCTGCCTCAGCCTCCCCAGTAGCTAGGATCCCAGGCGTGCACCACCATGCCTGGCTAATTTTTTCTATTTTCAGCAGAGACAAGGTTTCACCATGTTGGCCAGGCTGGTCTCCAACTCCTGACCTCAAATGATCCACCTGCCTCGGCCTCTCAAAGTCCTGGGATTACAGGCGTGAGCCACCACGCCCGGACCCCTAACAATTTGATCAAAGAGAAAGTCTCAGGGGAAATTTTAAAATATACTGAACTACATGATAATAAAAATAATAAAAATACAGCATATCAAAATTTGTGAAATGCAACTAAAACACTGCTTAAATTTATAGTATCAATGCTTACATTAAATAACTTATGTTACACCCACACTGTGGAATATCATCCAGATATGAAAATATTGAAGATGTAGAAAGAACTCTTGAATGTATTGTTAGGTGAAAAACAGTAAAAATCCTATATAGCTTGCTATCTTTGATGTGAGAAAATCAGAATAATTCACAACTGCTTGCTTCTATATAAGAAGCACTGAAAGGATACACAATGCACAATGAACTAATAAAAGTAATTATTAGGCCAGATATGGTGGCATGAGCCTGTTAATCCCAGCTACTCAGGAGGCCGAGGCAGGATTCATTGAGCCCCAGAGTTTGATTTCAGCCTGGGCAACATAACAAGACTCCAGAGACCCTGTTTCTAAAAATATTTAAATATTAAGTAATTACCTGGGGTAGATAGGGACAGAGGTAGGAGCATGATTTTTCAATGTATACCTTGCTTATTATTTTCCTTTTTTACAAAATTGAGGTGAAATTTGCATAATATAAAATTAACCACTTTAAAGTATACAAGTCTGTAGCATTTAATACATTCAAAATGTGTGCAATCACCAACTTTATCAAGTTCCAAAACATTTCATACCACAAGAGAAGACTCTGTACACATTAAGCAGTGACTCCCCATTTTCCTTTCCCTTCAGCCCCTGGCAGCACCAGTCTGCTTTCTCTCTGTATGAATTTACCTATTCTGGGTATTTCGTATAAATGGAATCAAACACAATTTGTCCCTTTGTGGCTGGCATCTTTCACTTTGCATAATGTTTTCAAGGTTCACCCACGTTGTAGCATCTAGAAGTACCTCATTCCTTTTTATGGCTGAAGTTCCATCGTAAGGATATACCACATTTTACATACCTATTTATCAGTTGATAGACATTTGACTATCATGAATAATGCTGCTATGAACATTAGTATACAAGTATCTGTTTGAGTCCCTGCTTTCAACTCTTTGGGGTATGTACCTGGGAGTGGAATTACTGGGTCATATAGTAATCCTACATTTAACTTTTCAAGGAACCACCTATCTGTTTTCCACAGTGGCTGCACCATTTTACATTCCAGCTAGCAATGTACTAGGGTTCCAATTTCTCCACATCCTCACCAATACTTGCTATTTTCTGCATTTTTTATTATAGTCATCCTACTAAGTAAGAGGTGCTATCTCATCATCTTAGTCCATTTTGCACTTCTATAACAGAATTCCTAAGACTGTGTAATTTATACTGAACAGAAATTTATTTCTCACAATTCTGGAGACTGGGAAGTCCAAGACTAAGGACGCTTCATCTGGCAAGGGCCTTCATGCTGGTTCCTGGTGGAAGGCCAAAGAGAGGGTGAGAAAGAGAAAAGGAGGCCAAACTCATCCTTTTATAAGGAACCCACTAGGCCGGGCATGGTGGCTCATGCCTGTAATCCCAGCACTTTGGGAAGCTGAGGTGGGAGGATTGCTTGAGCTCAGGAGTTCAAGACCAGCCTGGGCAACATGGTGAAACCCCATCCCTACAAAAAGTACAAAAATTAACTGGGTGTGGTGGCACATACCTGTAGTCTCTGCTACTCAGGAGGCTGAGGTGGGAGGATTGCTTGAACCCAGTAAGCCTGCAGTGAGCTGTGATCACGCCACTGCACTCCAGTGTGGGTGACACAGGGAGACAAAAAAAAAAAAACAAAGAAGAAAAGAAAAGAAGCCATTCCCATGATAACGGCATTAATCAATTCATTAGGGCAGAGTCCTCATGGCCTAGTCACCTCTTAACCGTCCCACCTCCCAATACTGTTATGGTGGTGATTAGGTTTCCAATACATGCTTCCACCGCACTAATTGTGGTTTCTTTACTTGCATCTTCCTAGTGACTAATAATATTGAGATTTTTTTCATGGACTTGTTGGCTGTTTGTATATCTTCTTAGGTTTTGTTTTTCTTTGAGAACCCTATGAATATATTTTCTATTTGAAATTTTTAAATAAGTCAATTTTAAAAGGAAACATATACAGATCAGGTACACGAGGAGAAACTAGATCACTATGGTGGGCAGAATAATGCGTCCCAAAGATGTGAACATTCTATCTCCTGAAGCTGGTAAATAGGTTACCTTACCTGGCAAAAGGACTTTGCAGGTGTGATTAAGGTTAAGGAGCCTAAAGTGAGGGGACTACCCTGGATTATCTGTGTCGACCTGGTATCATCACAAGGGTCCTTATGAGAGTGAGGCTAGAGATCAGAGTCAGAAAAAGAGGCATGATGATGGGAAGCAGGAGTCAGAGAGAGACAGAGAGAGACAGAGGCTGAAGATGCTACACTGTGGCCTGGAAAACAGAGGTAGCGGCCCTGGAGTCAGGAATGCAGGTGCCTCTAGAAGTGAAAAAGTCAAGGAAACAGAGTCTCCCCTGGAGCCTCCAGAAGGAAGGCATCCCTGCACACCCCTTGATTTTAGGACTCCTAACTTCCAGAATTGTAAGATAATAAATGTGTGTTGTTTTAACACCACCAAATTTGTGGTTTCAAATCTGTAACAGCAGCAATAAGAAGCCAATCCCATCGCGAACATCCCGCTCCTTCCAGAAAATGGCATTCCCCGATAACCGCCTCACCAATGCTCATTCTCAGGAAGCACAGCTGAGTCCCACACGTCTCCTAAACCCCTGAGGGGAGGAGAAACGAACCACAAGGGGCAAAGTTGTGTTGTCCCATGAGGTGTAAAAGACATCGATGGCAAAGCAGCCCAGCATCTCACACACACCCCTCCAGAGAGATGCTGAGCTATCACTCTTGTTAGATACGCGTACATGACAGACAGGACTCCAAAGTCTTGTGAACGTGTAAGACATCATTATCCTGTACAGATGCTGAGCAAGGTCTACAGACGTCAAAGTCAATAGGCTTTTTTTTTTTTTTTAATCCCCACTGCTGGTGTTAGCTTCAGGTGGGAGCTGCAAGACTGAGAAGTTTACAAGTTGGCCAGGCGCAGTGGCTCACGCCTGTAATCCCAACACTTTGGGAAGCCGAGGCAGGTGGATCACCTGAGGTCAGGCATTCAAGACCAGACTGACCAACACGGTGAAGCCCTGTCTCTACTAAAACTACAAAAATTAGCCAGGTATGGTGGCATGTGCCTGTGGTTCCAGTTACTCACAAGGCTAAGACAAGAGCATCACTTGAACTCGGGAAGTGGAGGTTGCAGTGAGCTGAGATCACACCACTGCACTCCAGACTGGGAGACAGAGTAAGACTCTGTCTCAAAAAAAAAAAAAAAAAGAAAAAAAAAAAAAAGAAGTTTACAAGTTGCCCTCCACGGCATTCCTCCTCCCTACCTGGTTCCAGAGTTCCGCTGTAACCACAGCACCTGTTCGCCTACAGGTCACTCATGCTAAAATGGCTGCATGTGGTTTTGCTTCATGTGCATCCTCTTTCAAAGCCCCAAACATGCTTCTCATCTACTGTGTGTAATGTGTTCACTTTGTGGAGTTAGCCCCAGTGTGCAGCTCCACGTGATAAATGATCCAATCGCAGGCTAGGTAGCAGGTTCAAATAGCCAATGACCTATACATTTTTTCCAGCTTGTTCTAGCTTCAGACAAATGAGGATACCACCATCACTATCATCACCTTCAAAGAAAAAAAAAAACAAAACTTTGGCTCTAGGTCAATTATGAACCTAAAAATTCACTTAAAATTCACTGAAGAAGCACTTGAAGAATGTAGATCTATGACTGGGGGATAGGCCTGAATAAAACAATATAATATTTTTTAGAACCCAAAAAAACAAGAGGGGGTGCAGAGACGGGGTGCAGTGGTTCACACCTGTAATCCCAGCACTTTGGGAGGCCGAGGCGGGTGGATCACTTGGGGTCAAGAGTTCGAGACCACACTGGCCAACATGGTGAAGCCCCGTCTCTACTAAAAACATAAAGATTAAGTGGGCGTGGTGGCGTGCACATATAATTCCAGCTATTCGGTGGATCACTGGATGTCAGGAGTTTGAGACCAGCCTGGCCAACATGGTGAAACCCTGTCTCTACTAAAAATACAAAAATTAAGCGGGAGTGGTGGCTGCTGTCATTCCAGCTACTCAGGAGACTAGGGCACGAGAACCCCTTGAACTCAGGAGGCAGAGGTTGCAGTGAGCCAAGATCGAGTCACTATACTCTGGCCTTGGTGACAGAGTCTCAAAAAAATAAAATATAAGGAGTGTCAGTTCATCTGGGCTGCTATGCTAAAATATCTTAGAAACAACAGAAGTTTATTGCTCAGAGTTTGGAGGCTGGGAAATCAGGGCACCATCAGATTGAGTTTCTACTGAGGGCTTGCTCCTTGCTTCACACATGGCAACTTTTTGCTGTATCCTCACGTGATGGAAGGGGGCAGGGAGGGTCCTTCCACCTCTTTTAGAAGGACACTGACCCCAGTCATGAGGGTGGAGTCCCCATGACTTACTTCCTAAAGGCCCATCTCTTAAGATTATCACATTGGATGCTAGGTTCCAACATATGAATTTGGAGGGTGAAAGGGCACGAACATTCAGACCATAATGGGAGGTAATACTCAGTATCAGCCCTAAGGAAATGTATTATCCATAATGTGGAATTTTGTTATTGATAAGAACAATAATAATAATTATCAGGCACCTGCTGTAGTATGCCTGTGGCTGTCTCAGTAACATGCCCTCTTCAAGGCATGAAGTTTGGAAAGGATTAACCTGCACCCCGCCCCCCGCCAGATGAAGGTGTGAAACCTGATTGGTTCAAGCAGATCAGTTATTTCATACCCTTGGCAACAATGATTGGCCCAAGGACAGGAACCCGATGCAGACCTGAGCCAATCAGCACTTAACATTTCACAGCCACTGGTTCAGGGAAGGACAGCACCTGATCAAGTACAGCCTAATCAGACGGAAGCCCAGGATTTTCAATCCATGGTGGAGGGAGACATAGCCTCTCTTCCTGACACTGACAAGGATGCATGTCTTCCTGCATTCATCTCGCAAGGAGGAGAAGCTGTGGTCAACATCTCAACGGGCCTTGGTACAGTTATTGGGCAACTAGGATAAAACAGCCCTGAAGCCTGCCTTCTGAATTTCCAACGACATGAAGCAATCAATTCCCTTGTTATTGAAGCTGATGTGTGCTGGACTTTTTGCTGCTTGCTGACTGATGTTACCCACTGTGTGTCAAGCAATGTATTAGGGGTTTTTCACACTGGTTTTTGTTTTGTTTTGTTTTGTTTTGTTTTGTTTTGTTTTTTGAGACAGAGTCTGACTCTGTAGCCCAGGCTGGATTGCAGTGGCGCGATCTCGGCTTCACTGCAAACCTCCACCTCCCAGATTCAAGTGATTCTCCTGCCTCAGCCTCTCGAGTAGCTGGGATTACAGGCATGCTACCATGCCAGGCTAATTTTTGTAGTTTAGTAGAGATAGGGTTTTGCCATGGACAGGCTGGTCTCGAACTTCTGGCCTCAAGCGATCCACCCACCTCGGCCTCCCAAAGTGCTGGGATTATAGACGTGAGCCACCGCGCCTGGCCAGTTTTCACGCATTCTGTCTCACTTAATCTTCACTACAGTCCAGTGGTGGAGGTTTTATCATCCCCTTTATACAAATGAAGAAACTGAGGCTGAGCTCTCAAGTGTTCTATACAAGTTCAAACTGCTGGTAAGTGGTGGAGCTGGGATACGACTCAGGTCTGTCCAGTCCCACGGCCTCTGCACCCCACCATCATGCCCCATGGGCTTCTGCTGTAAAACATGTGGACACAGCTTTGGGGAGATTCCACCTCTGCAGTAATTCTACAGATAACCCCCAGGAGAGATTGTTCTTGTTGTTATACAAGCTGCTGTATTTCTTTTCTTTCCTTTTTTTTTTTTAATTTTATTATTATTATTTTTTTTTGACATGGAGTCTCGCTCTGTTGCCAGGCTGGAGTGCAGTGGCGCGATCTCGGCTCAGTGCAACCTCGGCCTCCCGAGTTCAAGCGATTCTCCTGCCTCAGCTTCCTGAGTAGCTGGAATTACAGGCACGTGCCACCACGCCCAGCTAATTTTTGTATTTTTAGTAGAGACAGGGTTTCACCATGTTGGCCAGGATAGTCTCGATCTCTTGACCTTGTGATCCACCCACCTCGGCCTCCTAAAGTGCTGGGATTACAGGTGTGAGCCACCGTGCGCCGGTCTAAGTTGCTATATTTCATATGCACATCCTGTTTCAGCAGCTGGGTATTTCCTGCAATTGTTGATGAATCACTATCAAAACATAGTCATAATCCCTCATTGCAGAAAGCACTGCATAAAGATCTCAATTCTTGTTGGTAGTAGAAGTTAACACTGAGATCCCAAAAGTCACTATCTGTCTAATATAAACTTATGTAATCTTAATGATAAATCTGTTATATAAGTCACTTAGCCTGGGCAATATAGTGAGAAAATTTTTTAAATTAGGTGGGCATGGGGGTGCGTGCCTGTAGTGCCGGGAAAATCGCTGGAGCCCAAGAGCTTGAGATTGCAGTGATCTATGATTGTGCCACTGCACTCCACCTGGGTGATAGAGTGAGACTCTGTCTCTAAAAAGAACAAACCAGGTCGGGCGCGGTGGCTCACGCCTGTAATCCCAGCACTTTGGGAGGCTGAGGCGGGTGGATCACCTGAGGTCGGGAGTTTGAGACCAGCCTGGCCAACATGGTGAAACCCCGTCTCTACAAAAATACAAAAATTAGCCAGGCGTGATGGCACATGCCTGTAATCCCAGCTACTCGGGAGGCTGAGGCAGGAGAATCACTGGAACCCTGGGGTAGATGTTGCAGTGAGTCGAGATTGCACCACTGCACTGCAGCCTGGGAGACAGAACAAGATTCAGCCTCAAAACAAAAAAATAAATTGTTTTCCCATTTCCATTGCAAAATACACACATGTATGTATAATTCTTTAAATAATGTTCAAGGAGTTTTTCAGCTTGAACAGAAAATAAAAGGCTTCCGAAGACATTGATCCAAATCTTATGTCTGGGGTAAAGAATCCAGCAACATCCCTGCTTCCAGCTCCTGCTGAGAGATTCACCACAATTCACGATGCCCAAACCCTATTTCAGGCATTTTTGCCTGGTCCAAAGTGCCCTACATGTTTAACTCAAATCTGTATCCCTATAAGAAATAGGCTCCGGAGTTGGACAGACCCAAGTTTCCAAGTACAAATTATTATTCCTCCAGTTCCTACTGGGTGATCTTGGACTGTTATCAGTCTCCCTGGCTGTAAAAATAGAGATGATTATACCTGTCTCAGATCATTAATATAAGGCTTAAAAGAGATGCTGTATACAAAGTGCACAGCAACTGTACCTGGCACAGGGAGGAAGCCTCAAATAGTAGCTACTGTTGACTATTTTGGAGCACGCCCCTGAGTCTATTAAGCAGAGTTGCCAGATTTACCAAGTAAAAAAGCAGGATATCCAGTGAAATCTGAATTTCAGATAAAAACCATGCAATATTTGGGACATACTTATACTGAAATATTATTCACTGATCATCTGAAATTCAAATTTCACTGGACATCTTGTACTTGACCTGGCAACCCTACTATTTAGCCAGTGGGACCATCAAGGTTGAATTGGGGATAGGACAGTGGGGAGTGAATGGTGGGGTCAGGGCAGGGAGAATATAGAGAAACCAGGGATGTGGCACCAACCCACAGACCTGGTGCAGAGACACTTACCTGGGAGCATCTGTTGCCTGCTGTGGAACAGGCTCCGGGTGCTTAAATGGACACCCAGCTATATAGAGAAGAACCTGGTCATAGTGGTTCATTTCCTCTCCCTTTACAGACTTTTATTCTTGTAAAAAATCAGCCTTGGCTGGGTGCAGTGGCTCACACCTGTAATTCCAACACTTGAGGAGGCCAAGACAGGTGAATCACTTGAGCCTGGGCACTTGAGGTGAATCACTTGAGACCAGCCTGGGCAACACAGTGAAACTCCATCTTTACAAAAAAATACAAAAAATTAGCTAGGCATGGTGGCATATGTCTGTAGTCCCAGCGACTTGGGAGACTGAGGTAGAAGGATCACCCGAGACTGGGAGGTTGAGACTGCAGTAAGCCATGATCGTGCCGCTGCACTCCAGCCAGAGAGACAGAGTGAGAGCCTATATATTAAAAAATAAAATAAAAATCAACCTGAGTAACCACAACTTGCGTTGGATCACTGTATAATTCACTATTTATTACTCTTGTATTAAAGAGTTCTACCTTTTCCATACTTTCTCATTTAACCTTTCAAATATATATTGGGCATATATGTTGCCTCACCTACAGGAATATTGGTGGATATAAATTGAGGCTAAAATAAGACCTCATTTTCAAAAATCTCATTGTCTCGTGCCATGGTCTCCAATGACTTTTATTATTTGTTCCATCAGTGAAAAAAATTGAGCAGATATCCCCCATACGTAAATTTATGTATTAATCATGCATATAAAGCCTAAAATATATAATAGTAATCCAATGTATGTGTGTATATATACACATATATTAAAATATAAGTATACTAACATACTTAAGTATTACATAATATACAAATATAAAAATATACAAATATAAAAATAAAATGCATTGAAATGGAGGAGATAAACAATATAAATAGAATTTATAAAATCCCCCCCACGATGAATCCTCTTGCATTTACACCCTGGTAACCTTGAGCTCCAGTTTGGAAGCCACTGGGCTAATGGATGAGAAAGACCTGGAGCAAACACGGTGCACACGATGTGATAAGTACTGTCCCTGGGAGGTTAAAAGAGCACAGAGAGGGAGCGAGGAGGTCTGCTGGGGAGGAGAGGGAAGGCTACACAGGGTGGTGACCTCTGGGTGAAACTTGAAGTATGAGCAAGACTTTTGCAAGACTTGGGGACAAAAGGTGGTTTTCAGGCAAAGAATATAGCCTTTTCAAAAACACATTAGCATGGAAGAAGATAACATACCCAGAGAACCCACAAAAAATTAGTATGATTTAAGCACATAGGCCGGGCGCGGTGGCTCACGCCTGTAATCCCAGCACTTTGGGAGGCCGAGGTGGGCGGATCACGAGGTCAGGAGATCAAGACCATCTTGGCTAACCCTGTGAAACGCCATCTCTACTAAAAATACAAAAAATTAGCCGGGCGTAGTGGTGGGCGCCTGTAGTCCCAGCTACTCGGGAGGCTGAGGCAGGAGAATGGCGTGAATCCAGGAGGCGGAGTTTGCAGTGAGCCGAGATCGCGCCACTGCACTCCAGCCTGGGTGACAGAGCGAGACTCCGTCTCAAAAAAAAAAAAAAAAAAAAAAGCAAAAAAGCACATAGTTGTCAAAGGAAGAGTTAATTGCAGTTCAAGGAGTAGATTCCAGGAGATTCAAAGAATAGACTCCAGCTTATGCAGGACAGATGAAATTCAGGAAACAACACAAATGTCAACCCTGAAATGATTTGCTCACACACACACACATATATATATATTTTGTTTTGTGTTTTTGAGACAGGGTCTTTCTCTGTCACCTAGGCTGGAGTACAGTGGCGCCATCCTAACTCATTGCTCGAGCAATCTTGACACCTCAGTCTCCTCAGTTGCTGGGACTACAGGCTCATGCCACCATGCCCAGCTAATTAAAAAAAAAAAAAATTCTTTAGAGGTGGGGTCTCACTATGTTGCCCAGGCTGGTTTGAACTCCTGACCTGAAGCAGTCCTCCCCGCTTAGCCTCCCAAAGTGCTGGGATTACAGGCGCAAACCACCATGCCCAGCCTGCTCACATTTACATATTAGAAAGATCACTCTGTAGGAGATAAGAAAATTTTAAAAGAAGTCTTAGAAAATTGAATTAAATGAGTATATCACATTATAGATTATTATGTCCAAATAGCATTTACCCTAAGATGGCCCAGATGGTTCAATTATTATTAGCACAGAAATAATATGCTAATTATTACAGCTCATTGTTATTTGCTAGAATGTTGTAAATTTAAAAGAGTTAATGCACATAAAGTACTTAGAATAGTGCCTGGCATGTAGTGATTTCCTATACTGATTCCTTTTTTAATTGTATGTATGCATGTTTGTATTGTATGTATGTATATTATGTATATTTAAAATATACATAATATGAAATTTGCCATTTTAACCTTTTTTTTTTTTTTTTTTTTTNCCCGTCTCGGCCTCCCAAAGTGCTGGGATTACAGGCTTGAGCCACCGCGCCCGGCCCTTAACCATTTTTAAGTGCACAACTCAGTGGTGTTATGTGTGTATAGCTACACAGTCATGTGACCAACACCACCATCCCTCTCCAGAAGTTTTTCATTATCCGTAACTGGAACTCTGTGCCTGTTAAATGGTCACTGTCCATTGCCCCTCCCCTCAGTCCCTGGTCACCTCTGCTCTTTCTGTCTCTATAAATTTGCCTATTTTAGGTATCTCTTTTAAGTAGAATCATACAATTTGTCCTTTTGTGACTGGCTATTTCACTTGGCATAATGTTCTTGAAGCTCATCCATGTCATGGCATTATCAGAATTTCATCCCTTTTGAAGGCTGAATAGTATTTCATGGCATGTATGTATCACTTTTGTTGTCTGTTCACCTACTGATGGACACTCGGGTTGTCTCCATCGTCTGGCTATTGTGAATAATGCTGCTTATGGACATGGGTATCTAAATATTTCTTCCAGTCCCTGCTTTCAATTATTTAGGGTATATATTCAGATTGCTGAAACATATGGTAACTCTATGTATAACTTTTTTTTTTTTTTTTTTTGAGACAGAGTCTTACTCTGTTGCCTGGGCTAGAGTGCAGTGCAGTGGCACTATCTCAGCTCACTGCAACCTCCGCCTCCCAGGTTCAAGTGATTCTCCTGCCTCAGCCTCCCAATTAACTGAGATTACAGGCATGCACCACCACACGCAGCTAATTTTTGTATTTTTAGTAGAGATGAGGTTTCACCATGTTGGCCAGGCTGGTCTCAAACTCCTGACCTCAAGTGATCCATCCGCCTCAGCCTTCCAAAGTGCTGGGATTACAGATTACAGGCGTGGGCCACTGCACCTGGCCTATGTCTAATTTTTTTTTTTTTTTTGAGACAGAGTCTCACTCTGCCTCAGGGCTGGAGGGCAGTGGTGTGATCTCGGCTCACTGTGACCTCTGCCTCCTGGGTTCAAGCGATTCTCCTGCCTCAGCCTCCCAAGTAGCTGGGACTACAGGTGCACGCCACCACTCTCAGCTAATTTTTGTATTTTTAGTAGAGGTGGCATTTCACCATGTTGGCCAGGATGGTCTCAATCGCTTGACCTCGTGATCCGCCCACCTTGGCGTCCCAAAGTGCTGGGATTACAGGCATGAGCTACTGTGCCTGGCCTAATTTTTTGAAGATCCCAAAAACACTGTTTTTCACAATGGATATGCTGTTTTACATTCCCACCAGCAATGCACAAGGGTTCCAATTTCTTCAAATCCTCACCAACACCTGTTATTTTCTGTTGTGTGTATGTGTGCGTGTTTTCCTATGATATCCTAATGGAAGAGAAGGAGTATCTATTTTGGTTTTGACTTGCATTTCCCTCATGATCCTACATCAATTCCTAACTATAATAGCATCACAATTAGAAAAAGAAAAATTGGGCAACATAGGGAGACCCCATCTCTACATAAAATTAAAAATTAGCTGGGCATGGTGGTGCTCACTTGTGGTCCCAGCTACTCAGGAGGCTGGGAGGATCTCTTGAGCCCAGGAGGTCAAGGCTGCAATGAGCCGTGATCTCATTGCACTCCAGCCTGGGTGACAGAGTAAGACCCGGTCTCAAAAAAAAAAAAAAAAAAAGAGTAAAATCAGCCTCTGTACTAAAGAAATAAGAGAGATCAGGGTTTAAGAAATACCAGTTATCTCCCTACCTTTCAACTAAAATGTGCATTACATTCTTAAGTAAGACACATTTTTTGCATAAGATTAAGAAACGGTAGTTTTTAAAGAACCTCTCAAATTCAAAGACAAAGGAGGGAGGATCACAGGGACAATGAAGCCAGAATTGAATCCTAGACTGATTGATCTGGAAACTGCATGCTTAGCTGCCTAAACAAACATGAAGAAAATAGAAACTTACCGTAATTAAACGGTCCTTAATTTGCTTATCTGAAGTTTAAGTTCTGTGTTAAAGAGTAAAGAGCCATCACAGTCATCAGTGTCCAGCCCTGAAGGTCAGGCAAAGAGTTTCGCAGGGATACAATGAATAATAGGGAACCACCAATGTTCTTGAGTAAGAAACTGATAAGATGGAAACAATGTTGGAGGAATGCAACCCCACCTTCCCCAGTGAGCAGTTATAAGAAATGGAGTCTAGGGCTTGGGGTCAGAGTGATTTGAGTTCTAATCTCAGCACCGACACCAACTGTGACCTTAAGGAATTCACTTAACTTCTCAAAGCCTCAGTTTCTTCTCCTGTACAATGATCATAACATTTGCTCGATAAGATCTACATGAGGAGTAAATAAGATAATATATAGAATCGCTCAGCATCACCATCACACAGCACACTGTAAGCATGCATTCAGCCATCCATTCACTCCTTCAACAAGGATTTATTAAGCACCTAC
The DNA here is from genome assembly GCF_003255815.1 of Theropithecus gelada. Classification (NCBI taxonomy): domain Eukaryota; kingdom Metazoa; phylum Chordata; class Mammalia; order Primates; family Cercopithecidae; genus Theropithecus; species Theropithecus gelada. Next base: position 14,023,600 of record NC_037686.1, on the reverse strand, counting down.
TATGCACCAAGCCCTGTGCAAGGCATGGTTATAGCATCTGAACAACATAGACATGGTCTCCGTCATGGAGTTTAGTCTGAAAGAGGGAAGCAGACAGTAAATCTATATAAATATGAGCGAATGAGCAATGGAAGCTTGTTGAAGGGAAGGAACAGGATGCAATAAGAGAGTAAGAGAGTGAACACACTTTGGACCAGGGCAGATGCAGAGGTTTTGGGCAACTCCTCTCTGAGGGAGCTCCACTTGGGCCCTGAAGGATGTGTAGGAGCTGAGTGAGGACGAGGGAGGAGCAAGAGCCGGCAGAGGGCCTGGAGGAGGGAGGAGAACCCAGAGTGTGCAGCCCAGAAAGCCAAGAGAGAGACAGGGCCAAAGGGCAAGAGGTCAGCCTACCAGTGCTGCTGCTAAGATGGAGCCTGGAAGGTGGATTTGCCACAAAGACTTGGAGGAGCACCTGGACAAGAGCAGCGTCAGGGGCATGGGATTCAGAATCAGTATAACTATCATCCTCCAAAAGGCATGACAGGGGAGCCTTCCAGAGTGGACGCTCCAAAAAAGCCAGCAGGAGTAAAGGAGTGTCCCTCATGGAGGGGAGCGGGCTTTGCGAGCGGAGCCTCGGACCAAAACCAAGAAAGGTTTTCAGCAGTTCAGCCCCGTTCACCCACCCTCAACCTCCACCTCTGTGATAGGCCCCTGGAGATTCAGTCCCAAGTGGCAGCATTTGAATTGGGGCCGTAAAGTAGGCATCTGAGCCTGAACAGTCAGAATTTTTTTTTTTTTTTTTTTTTTTTTTTTGAGACAGGGTCTCCCTCCATTGCCCAGGCTGGAGTGCAGTGGCGTGATCTCAGTTTACTGCAACCTCTGCCTCCCTGCTTAAGGGATTCTCCCACCTCAGCCTCCTGAGTAGCTGGGACCACAGGCGTGCGCCACCACGCCCAGATAATGTTTGTTTTTTAGTAGAGACAGGATTTCTCCATTTCACCTAGGTTGGTCTCAGATTTCTGGGCTAAAGCCATCCGCCCACACTGGTCTCCCAAACTGTTAGGATTACAGGCGTGAGCCACCACACCCGGCCAAACAGAAAATTTGTCATGAGTCCTAACATACAAGTCAGATGGTCACAGAACCAAGAGTCTGTGTCTGCAGTCCCGCGTGGAAGGGGGCATAGCAGAAAGAATTCCATCCCCGAATGTGGGGAGGCTTCCAAACATCAGCCAGGCGCCCTCTCAAAGGCCCTGTCAGGGCTCAGTTGTGCTTATTCTTGATCGATTCTGAGTCTGTGTTTGAAATCATCCGTTCCTTGGTAGCATTTCCAGAAATGACTTCAAAGGTCCTCCCTAGGCCTCAAACCTGGGAGTGTGAAGATGCTTTGGAATTCTGACACCGTAAAGAGACCCAGGCTGTGCCCCCTGAGCAAGACTCCTGTGTGTGAAATCACAGCAGGGTGTGTCTAAAGAGCACCGGCTGCTGCAGAAAAACTGCCATTTCCTCCCTTAGGGAGCCACGCGTTAGCCCAGCCAGAGGGATGCCTTTGAGGAGGAGGACATGGGCTGACCGGAGGCAGAGCCAGGAGAAGGTAAAGGAGGCCAGAGGCCACTGAGACTGGGGCTTATCTGCGACATCCCCAGGTGATTAGCTCTGGGCCCACTCTGTCTGTGAAGGTGTCATCTCAGTGCCAGACGCTCCTCTGCAGGTCCGTTGGAAGAATGAATGAGCTGACGCCTTGAGTGGGAGACAGGCTGCACTGGGAAGTAGGGGAGGGCAGAGTCCACAGGGAGGCAGGCTGCATCCCACAGCAAGGCCTCAGGTGACAGACACTTGTCAGAACATCGCTAGCACCCAGGAGCACTGACAACCACCTCTCCCCAGGGAAGGCCTCAAACCCTGGCATGGGACACCCAAGACCTTTTATGAATCCTGAGCTGGAAGAACTGCCACTGCCAGCCCCTGCCCCTTCGTACACTGGGCCTTTTGTCCATGAGCAATTTGGCAGTTATTCTAAAGTGGCTAAAATTTGGTACATCCTCCCAGGCCTTTCCTGGTCAGATCAGATGACCGTTTCACTGAGCCGTTTAGAGAAAGGAAGGATTACTGCCACCCCTCCCCCAGGAGGCAGGTGAGAGTAAATCCACTTAACTGGCCAGCACGGCCAGTTTACAAATACAACAGCAGCTGAAAATGCTGCCTTTGTTCAACTGAGGCAGGCTTCCTGGCAGTGAGGTTAGATTAGCAATTTGTCCTTTGTCAGAGGATTAGACGAGCCTCATTGTTTTAGTGTTTATTTATCAATTTGCATCTCTTAGTAGTTTGGACCCAATTCCCTCACATCTCTACTGCTCATTTTACCTCCTCTGCCAAGGACCTAAGGAAGCTGGATTAGAGCACAGGGACCGAAGCACATGCAAATTCTCCTGGGCTTTTCTTCTGTTCAGGTTCAACCTCTTTGGCTCTCCCTGGCTGCAGACTGGAAATGACAGAGCCCTAGCAGTGGGGAGAAACGATGGCTCCTCCAGACAAAGGGGCTCGTTCTCACCTGTAAACGTGCTGCTTCTAGCACAAAACTCTGCACTCACACATATTCGTGGGATAAATAGAGTCTTAGATTTATTTTGTCTTGTTTTTTGATACAGGGTCTCACTATGTTGCCCAAGCTGGTCTCAAACTCCTGGCCTCAAGGGATCCTCCCGTCTTAGCCTCCCAGGTAGCTGGGATTACAGGCATAAACCACAGCACCCAACCCTTACACTCCTAGTTTTTTGATGCCAATCTGTCTTTGGGTAGGTGGACAGTTCTTGCCAAGTGTGAGGGTTTCCTTTAGATGCCACTGTGGTTATGGTAAATCTGAGAGGGGTGAAGATGACCTCATGAAGCTGACAAAATGCCACACAGAACTCTCTGGAGGAGCTGACCGATGGGCATCACATCCCTCTCCAAAGAACATTATGTATTAAGCACCAAATTGTACATGATTCTGTACAGGGAAAACTGTACTATCCCAATACCTTCTCCCCTAGGATGTTTTCACCTTAGGCTTTAGCTTACCCCTTTGTTTTAAAAAATAAAAAGAAGTCTGGCCTGTAATCCCAGCATTTTGGGAGGCTGAGACAGGAGGATCACTTGAGCCCAGGAGTTGTAGGCCAGCTTGGGCAACATAGCAAGACCCCATATCTACAAAAAAATTTTAGAATGTTAGCCAGGTGTGGTGGCATGCACATGTGATCCTAGCTACTTGGGAGGTTGAAATGGGAGAATCCACTTAAACCCAGGAAGTCAAGCCTGCAGTAAGCCATGATTGCACCACTGCACTCCAGCCTGGGCAACAGAGCAAAACTCGGTCTCTAAATAAATACATGTTTTTTTGTTTTTTTGTTTTTAAAAAAAGCTCTCCTATTTTTGTCAAAAATTTTCAAATGAAAGCTTATGCGAAGCCAAGTTGCATGAAATATAATAAGCAAATTGTTCTCTCACACAGGGCCCCCTGAGGTATCTCAGAGGAGTCCTCTGGATTTGCAGGACACAGTCCGAACCTTCTGGGTTAAATAAAGGGATCTACATGCTTTCCTCCAGCTCGGACTCCAGACCGAGCTATACCTTTCCCTATCCTTCTCTCCCACCTGCCACACGTCCCACCAGATGCTGAGCCTGGTCTTCCTTTCCAGCTCTTTCCTTGCAGAAATTCTAGAAATATCTCTTCAAAAACTTCCACACTTTGGTAAGACACTCAAAGTCCTTCACAGCTTGGCCACCATTTAGTATTTCAGTCACATCCCTCACAAATCCCTAAACAAAACTTTCACCACCTGCTACTCTTAACCACTCGCCACCCTTAACCATGACGTGTAGAGACCTACCTCCCTGTCTTTGTGCCAAGAATCCGCATGTCCACCTGCAACCAACCCCAGATCACTTCAGCCTTTAAACTTCAGCCCATGAAGGCTTCAGACTTTTGCTGCTCCATGACATCTTCCACAATCACCATGTGTGCTGTGTGCGCTCATGCTGGTTTGTGGTGTAGAGTGCGTGCATGCGTGTGTGTGTGTGTTGTAACCGGGCATTCTGAGTTCGTATTCTATGGAGCTTGGTCTGTGACTCCTGAGCAGTCTGGCTGGATATCCCTCCAGATCAGTTTTGCGTCTCTTCCAGCAGGTGCTCCAGGGTAGTGTCATTGAAGCACTATTTTTGCATTAAAGAGTTGGCTTTGGGGGCTCCTGGTTCACATGGGTAGTATCAGTTTAAACATAGGGTTTAAGGGACTCATCATTACGGATGTTTTTGAGACAGTCTTACTCTGTCACCCAGGCTGGAGTGCAGTGGCACAGTCTTGGCTCACTGCAACCTCCACCTCCCGGATTCAAGAGATTTTCCTGCCTCAGCCTTCCGAGTAGCTGGGATTACAAGCGTGAGCCACCACACCTGGCTAATTTTTGTATTTTTGGGAGACAGGGTTTTACCATGTTGGCTGGTCTGGAACTCCTGATTCAAGTGATCCATCCACTTTGGCCTCCCGAAGTGCTGGGATTACAGGTATGAGCCACTGCACCTGGCCTATTATGGATTTTCATAACACACATCTTATTCTCACCAGATCCCAGGTTAAGTTCCCTTGTTGTCTGACTTGCTGAGGGGTTAATCCCCTCTCCTCAAGTCCATCCCTTTTTTTTTTTTTTTTTGAGATGGAGTCTCGCTTTGTCATCCAGGCTGGAGTGCAGCGGTGCGATCTCAGCTCACTGCAACCTCCACCTCCTAGGTTCAAGCAATTCTCTTGCCTCAGCCTCCCGAGCAGCTGGGATTACAGGCACCCACCACCACGACCTGCTAATTTTTGCGTTTTTAGTAGAGATGGGGTTTCACCATCTTGGCCAGGCTGGTCTTGAACTCCTGACCTCGTGATGCACCCGCCTCAGCCTCCCAAAGTGCTGGGATACAGGCATGAGCCACCGTGCCCAGCCAAGTCCATGCTTTTATTGAGAGTGTGACCCTTTGAATGTCCTAGATGGATGCAGGTCTCAGATCCCCTCCATTCCTCTGGCATTAAAGCCATGCTTTAAAGTGAGGGAGACCGCACACCTCCCATCCCCAAAAGAGCCGCAGCGTCAGCCACAAGTTTACCACTTTGCTTTTCAGGGTCCTCTTCTTCTTTTGGACCTTAGAGGTTTCCTTTACATTTTTATGAATTCAGTTATACAATTAAAATATTTCTGTTGATGTGTAATCCCAGCACTTTGGGATGCTAAGGCGGGCGGATCACTTGAGGCCAGGAGTTTGCGAACAGCCTGGGCAATATGGTGAAACCCCATCTCTACAAAAAATACAAAAAAATTAGTAGCCAGGTGTGGTGGTGCTCACATGTAATCCTCGCTACCCAGCTGGGGTGGGGCAGGGGGAGGCTGAGGTGGGAGGATCAGTTGAGCCCAGAAGATGGAGGCAGGAGGCAGTAGTGAACCATGACCACACCACTGCACTCCAGCCTGGGTAGGTAACAGAAGGAGATCTTCCCTCTCTCTCTCCCACCACACATATATATATATATACACACACACACACACACACACACGCGTTTTATATATGTGTGTGTGTTATATGTTATATGTATAGATTATATATAACAAAATATATAATTATATATTAGTTATATGTAATTAATATATAATTATATAATTATACATATAAATAATTATAGAATATATAATTATATTAAATGTATTATAATTTTATATATGATATATAATTATATATTATATTATCTATAATTATATATTTATTATCTATATTATATTTTATTTTATCCAGAATTTTCTTTTTTTTTTTCTTTTTAAGACAGAGTCTTGCTCTGTCGCCCAGGCTGTAATGCAATGGCACAATCTCGGCTCACTGCAACCTCTGCCTCTCAGGTTCAAGCGATTCTCCTGCCTCAGCCTTCCAAGTAGCTGGGATTACAGTCGCATGCCACCACACCTGGCTAATTTTTGTATTTTTGTAAAGACGGGATTTCACCATGCTGGTCTTGAACTCCTGATCCCAGGTCATCCACCCGTATCGGCCTCCCAAGGTGCTGGGAATACAGGCATGAGCCACCATGCTTGGCCCAGAATTTTCAAGTGTATTGTAATGAGAGGCAGGCAGAGTTCAGGCTTTTAAGCTTGCAATGTCTGTGTGATTATCTCTTCAACTAAAGTGTCAGTCTCCATGTATATTTCTTTGCTTTATACACATAACACCTAAATCTGTGCCAAGCACATACCAAATGATCAGCAAACATGACAAATTAATAACATTTGTTCTATTCCTTTCATATAAAGATGGTGCTTCTTTAGAGCCTAACTAGCTGTATGACCTTGGGAAACTTTTATCTCTCTGAACCTGTTTTCTCATGTGCAAAATGGAGAAAATCCCTCTCTTATGTGGGAGCTAGGAGGATCAATAAGAGTTTAATTCATCTAGCATAGTGCACCCTGGCTAGTGCTCAGTCATCTTAGTGTGGGCCTGGAGGACACACATTGAATGTTTTCTACTTAGTGACAATAGCTAAGTCTGATACATAAAATATCCTTCTGTTATTCATTGTAAAATTCTTGCCAACATTTGTAGCTACAGCCTGGAACTAGAGAAGCAAACACTTCTTGAGTGCCTGCTAAGAGCTTCCACATATATATTTTTAACTCCCTCCCAACCTGATAAATCAAGTGTTATTCTTTTTGTTTTCAGAGAACCGCAGGGAGGTTAAATGACTTTGTAGGCTTGCCCAAAAGTGCATATAGGTCCTAGATCTATCTAACCTATATCAGGTACCACAAGCTAATGAGACCACAAACAAGGGCATTGGGTAGGTCTGCAGCCTCAGAATCTAGACCACTTGATCAACCCATCACAGAAGCAATTTGGAAATAAAGACAAAAGTATAACCACAAACCTTCTCTGTCAGCCAAAATTTCTTCCAGCCCTGGGCAGCATAGACTTCACAAATGCCTGCCTCTTTGAGGAACCTAGCCCTCCTGAAGACCTCAGAAGCTGTGGCTGAGATGGTTACCTCAGCTTTCAGTCACTCCAAAACGTTGGCAAGGTATTTTTGCCAACCATAGTGGAAGAAAAGAGATCATGGAAGAAGAGAAAAAAAAAATAGTTACGACATGTCTCTCCAAATGCAGATGAAAAGGAAAGGAGCTACAATAGCTAATGTACCATATTTGTGATTAGCCATGTCAATATAAGAAGATATATTAGCAAACTGATTAAGAGCAAGTTATCAGGCTGGTGCGATGGTTCACACCTATAATCCTAGCACTTCGAAAGGCTGAGACGGGAGGATCACTTGAGCTCAGGAGTTCAAGACCAGCCTGGGCAACATAGTAAGACCCTGCCTTACAAAATAAAAAATACATTTTTTTTTTTTAAAGAGCAAGGCATCAGATGCAGGCAGCCCTGGGTTTGTATCCTGGTTCTACCACTCATTAGCGGAACGATCTGAATGAGTTACTGAGCCTTAATGTCCTTACCTTTAAAATGGGTATAAGGGGCCGGGCGCGGTGGCTCAAGCCTATAATCCCAGCACTTTGGGAGGCCGAGATGGGCGGATCACGAGGTCAGCAGATCGAGACCATCGTGGCTAACACGGTAAAACCCCATCTCTACAAAAAAAAAAAA